>NC_134483.1:537969717-538269717 GCF_040206685.1 Ascaphus truei
GGGTGGAGAGAGAGTAATGGGGGGGAGGAAGGGTGGGAGAGAGAAAATGGAGACACAGACACAGCCCCTTACACGCCCCCTCCTGTAATAGCCACGCCCCCCTGCTGCTCCTGCTCCTAAAATGTTGCAGGGCACTGATCGCTCATGCTTGGAGAGCTGGTGATGTCACCGCTCTCCAAGCATGAACGAGCTCAGCGGCAGCGTGGACTCAGCCCAAGGCCTCGGGCATGGTCCCGTGCTGAGGCGCGCTGGTACTTACCAGTGAGCCCCTACAGCCGCAATGAGAGCGGCTTTAGTAGGGGCTCGTCTACGCTTCCGCAAGCGCATAGAAGCGCAGGTCTTTAGGAAATGTTAAAATCAAGAGCTTGCCGGAGCGCAGGGCCAGTTACGTGAGCGGTTCGCCCAATAAGGGCGAACCAGCTCCGTGACGTCACTGGCCCGCCCGCCGACACGCCCCCGGACGGCGCGCTTTCCCTGAGCCTCAGCGCGCTTCCGCCCGTCAGAACCTTGGCCGAGGCCTAAGGTGTCTGCAATATAAAATAACACCCATCCTCTCCGACCTATCTTTCCTAGAACTGGAGTATCCCTGAATGGCGATATTTGCATCGAGGGTTTTAGGGGTTAGCCATGTTTCTGTGAGAATGATGGCTTTGAGTCCCCGCTGGCGCTGAGTGCGCTCATGCTTGGAGAGCGCTCCAAACAGGAGCGCTGGGTGTCCTGCATGTACGTGCTTGCGGGGGGTGCATTGCAGGTAGTTGAGGCCGCTGGAAAGTATAATTTTTTTGTTTACCTAAGTGCCGAGCGTGTGCACGAGCGCGCACAGCGTGACGGGGACTTGTATAGTTATGTATTTCAGTAACTACCGCAAGCGCCGCCCGCTCAGCGCTATGCAGGGACGCAGTCTAAGGGCTGTTCTATAGTGTGCGGCCGTGCGCGCTTGCGTGCCTGTGCGAACGCACCGCACTTTTTGTTGGTATAGGGCTGTTCTATAGAGTATGCAGCTGTGCGCGCTCGCGTGCCTGTGCCGCACGCTTTTTGTGTGTATGCTGAGCTGTGAGAAAGTAGTGTGTGTATATGTGTAATTAATTATTTATTTAAAAATGTAATAAAATATCTATTAACATGTGTACTCACTCACACACTCTTCAGCGCCGGTAGCAGCGCAAAAAGATTCTTTTCCCCGCTGTCGGCCGGATGCACGCTCACTGCTGTGCGTGTGCGGGGCCCTTGTATAGAAGGGCTGACTAACCTCAGCCAATTATAAATGCTGCGCACCCGGCCACTAGATTACAGCCCTAAGGCACCATGCCCTTAGTGCCTCCAGTTTGGGCAGCAGGCTCCCGATATTTATATGGGTGACAGAAGACCTTTTTGAATTTTGAAGGGGATATTCTCATAAACAATTATTCACATAAAAAAAGTGACACTTAGAAAAAGGTATCCCTGCCCTGGAAGATCTGACAATCTAATTGGTAAAAAGGAAGAATGTACATAGACAGTAGGAGGGAGTTCTGGTAAGTGCGTCTGCAGGGGGCCATGGTTTATGTATCAGGTGTATAGTATCAGCCACGGAGCTACTCTTTTATGCTTCGTTGAGGTTAAGGAGGTTGGTCTTAACGGTGGATTGAGAGGGTGCTAGTAGTATATTGAGGGGAAGCGCATTCTTTACTCGCTGTGTATATGTATCAATTAATTAAATACCCCTTAACATCACCAATAGTGCAGAACTCTAAATGGCTCTCCAGTTCAGGGGTGCGCAAAGTTTATTTTTGTTGTGCCCGCCCATGGGTCACATGACGGACGAGGGGTAAGGGCGAGGAGCCTCTGCAACTGCCCGTGCGCCTCCCCCCACCCAGTTTGCGCACATGCTCCTCCCCCCCCGTTTGCGCACTGCTCCTCCCCCCCCAGATTGCTCACTGCTCCTCCCCCCCCCAGTTTGCGCACTGCTCTTCCCCCCCCCCAGTTTGCGCACTGCTCTTCCCCCCCCCCCCCAGTTTGTGCACTGCTCTTCCCCCCCCCCCCAGTTTGCGCACTGCTCTTCCCCCCCCCAGTTTGCGCACTGCTCTTCCCCCCCCCCCCCAGTTTGCACACTGCTCTTCCCCCCCCCCCAGTTTGCGCACTGCTCTTCCCCCCCCCCCGTTTGCGCACATGCTCTTCCCCCCCCCAGTTTGCGCACTGCTCCTCCTCCCCCCCGTTTGCACACTGCTCTTCCCCCCCCCAGTTTGCGCACTGCTCTTCCCCCCCCCGTTTGCGCACTGCTCTTCCCCCCCCCCCCCAGTTTGCGCACTGCTCCTCCTCCAATTGAACAAAAACTCAAGTCCATACAAAGTCCCAGAGAGTGTGCTACTAATCTATAGCAATACAAACAGATATGACAGACCAAACAGGAACCGACAACATAAAAAAAGCAAAAAATGGAAGAGGGGGAGACAGATCAATAGTGTACCATGTAAATTAAATATTGATAGCAAAAATAGATCTCCCTTACAAGCAGACTTAATTAAAAGCACAGCAATGATGAGCAATACTATAGATTATATTTATATCAATCAATCTCCAAGATGCTTCAATTAGCTGCAGGTTGGAACTTCAGCCACTGGCAGACCTATAGGTGCAGGGCATGGAGCTGTTCCCTTGCATGGCAGCTCCTGTACCTCGCAGTGCGCCCAGCTGTCCGCCCCCAGGGCTGTAGGCTCTGGCGGTGCATTGGCGCGCGAAATGCTTGGGAAGACTGAGCGCACGCGCGCGGGGGGGAGAGAGGTAGCGTGCGCGAGACTTGAGGGAAGGAGAGAAAGGGGCCGACAAGGTGCGCGTGCCAGTTTTGACGAAGAGCTCTCGCGAGAGTTTGTTGGCCAACCGTCACCGAGCGGTGTCGAGGGCGCGGGCTGGCTGGCATTGACTGAAGCCAGGAGGAGGTTGCTGTGTGATAGTGGCGGCGGACGGGAGAGCGGACAGACCGAGACCGGGAGGAGGATAGGGGCCCGGTGCTGACCCCCGGGTGGAAAGGTACACGGTTGCAAAATAAAAAAAAACCCGAGCGGCTGCGCGTTTTGCGGTCACAGCAAGTGCGTGTGAGGCCTCCTGCAAGATGGCGGCCTGGTACAAAATGGCGGAGACAGTGGGGGGCGCAGGAGATACGTGCAGGCCGTGGTCCCACACCACCTGGGCTCTGTCTCCGACCTCCCCAAGGGAGGGAGGATGAGACGGCTAACTGAAACCGCCCCCCACCACCCTCCCCGGTAGCGAGAGAAACGGGGCTGTCACTGCGGACAACCTGTTATAGCCCCGGTGAACCTCACCGCCCGCGTTACTGCCATGTTTTAGCTGCACACCGGTCTGGATATCTGTGTTACTGGGATCATTGTGCATGAAACCCCCCTCCCTGACTCAGCCTGTTCTGTTCTCTCATTCCCTTCCATTAAGCAGCAGCGGACCGCTCTGATAGCCGCTTTATTTCTGTGTTTTGATGCATCCTCTCGCCTTTTCCAGCACTGGTTTATGTGTATTTTTTTGTTAAAATGTGATGTTCCTTTCAAGAGATCCAAGCGTTTGAATGTTGCATCCCCCCCTGTGCAGTCTGAAGGTTACTATGGTAACATTAGGTTAAAGATTAAGAAAACAATGTTTTTTTAATGTACAACAAAGAAGAAAGCTGCACCTGCAGGCGGGAAAGAGATTACCGTTGAGGTAAACGCTTTAAAGCGGTTTTAGGGACTGCTGCTTTAACCCTTTGAGTGCCGGTCCCGCTACCCAGAAACGGAAGAGTGGTCTTCTGCCATTTCCCTATACTAAAGATCTCATCCTGCGCTTAATGGGAAAGGGAGACCCCATATAAGCTGGGGGGGGGGGGGGGGGGGAGGAGCACCATTTCAGCTTGATGTCACTAAGGGTTAGTAACTTTACTACTTGGTTTGTTTTTTAATCAATGTTTTTTTTTTTTTTTTTTTTTATTGCGTGGGAAGCAGGGCCTCTCTGGAGGTGGACCACTTGATTTCAGAACAGACCTCTTCTCTATGAGGCTGCCTATAGTGCGCACAAGCCATTAAGAGCGATCACGTGGCATATTTTTGAAAAGACGAATAATTTTGTAATTTCATACGACGGCTGCGTCACTTAAGCAGCTGTTCAGCCAATGACAGCGAGCCAGCTGGTGACGTCACAGCCACGCCTCCCCGTTGCGCAAACCCTATGAGCACAAATCGCTTGAGCGACAGGTGTGTGCGACGCCATGCGCTCCGTTGCGCACCCACTATAAATGTTACCTTAATGTCCCGTGGGCCAACGAAGCTGTGACAGAATGCCTTCCAGTTTCCTATTGACCAGGGCTTTAAACTTGCAGAGCTGCTACCGGTACCCCCTGCAGAATTATACATCTCAAGACGCAGCTGGGACCCGAAGCTGAAATGGGGTTCCGCTCCGGAGACCCCCTGCTTGCCGTCTGTTTCAAAAAGACATTTTTTTTTTTTAACAGGTCTCGTGGGCCAGTGGGAAGTCGCATCATTCTGTGCAGCTTCCCGTTGGCCTGCTGGACCTTCAAACAGATTGCAGATGCTGTGATCACCTTCAGGTGCAAGTATCTCAGACAGCAGGGGATCGCCGGGACTGAAATCAATGTGCTAGAGTTTGAGACACCCTGCTTCCCCACCTAGGGGATTTATTTTATTAAACAATGGTACTTTAAGTCAAGTGCCTTTTTAAGAAGTCGTTGTACAGTACTACATTGATTTTGCTGGCCCCACTGGCAGCTATAGTGTAGAAAAGTACATTGTGCTCCCTAACTGCTTCCACAGTCTAACTGTACAGCACACCCCAAATTAGTAGTGGTATAACTGGTTGATGGTGAAATAATTTTGCTCCATAACGGACACCGCTCAGGGTTCAATTTTAATACCTTTTTCTCGAAGGTTTCTTCTATATTTATTGTTTCTTATTTAAAGTGAGTTTTTTTTTTAACTTGTGCTAAATGTTTGTATTTTTAAAAATATCAGATGCAGTGCCACTTTCCCTTCACGTTAACTCCTTTAATAAATGTGTATTTAATATAGTGCATAGTAAATGAGTACTAGGTGATACCTTTTGTAACATACACACTTCTCCAAAGTCAAAAGCAGTGATATTGTAATAGTGGCCCTGTTTGTTAAATAACTGGACAAAGCAGGTTTGCTTTTTGGTAGTCTTATACAATATTTTTGATTGAGAACTGGAAGGAGAGGTTTAAAAATATTTTTTATATATAACAAAACTTATATTTAGACGCAATACATGGGGCGCGTTAAAAAAATAACGAATTACCTAAGCTGACGATCGATTCGTTCTCCCTTAATCGATCAATAAAATTCTCCTTACCAGGGTTCACTAAATGGCCACCTTTTATTTTCCAATCAATCCTTCAGTCGGTGTAACTCCGACTCTACAGTGTATTCTTATAATACTAAAGTAATATTGCCTGTTACAGTTAACAGCTCAAACTGCTGGTAATATT
This sequence comes from Ascaphus truei, assembly GCF_040206685.1. NCBI lineage: Eukaryota > Metazoa > Chordata > Amphibia > Anura > Ascaphidae > Ascaphus > Ascaphus truei. The sequence continues at coordinate 537,975,200 of NC_134483.1, forward strand.
GGCAACAAATTATCACAAAAGCATTGGAAATATCTTCCACTGCCGAGGAAGTGTGCTAAAGTCTGCTATAGAAATCAAAGGATGCTCAGTATATTAAAACCCATCAAAATGCCATTAAGAGTTTAATTTAAATAAAAAAAGGTGTGTGTGCGCCGAGCACGCACGTTCTAAGTGAAACTTCTTTGTTTTATGTCACTGAACTTGTATCTTGATTTTAATGTTTTTTTTTTTATTGAATGAAAGACTTTTGAGTATAATTACAATTTCAGTGACAAAACACAAGTTTCACTTGGAACGCTCGTTCTTGCCACACGCCCTGTCTTTTTGTTCTGCTGCCCCCCTAAAAGTCTCTTGTCCAGTCTGTGCATTACACAGTAGGCATTTGTGCATGGCAGAGTGTGACCCTGAAGGAGTGGGAGTCCCCTGTAGTTAGGTGATAGTTGTGTTGATGTGGCCAGTTTTGTAAGCAGGAGATGGATAGGGTGAACATGCATGTGCTGGGGTGCAGGGATAGGGGTGTTTGCTATTGCTCCTGCATCCCATGCTGCTGCAGAGCTCAGGTGTACAAACTCAGCCTGTCTGGATGAGGGCCTGCTGCCGGGCACCCTGGTGGGAGACATCCGCGCTGGCATGCCAGAGGGGAGTTCAGGGGAGGCCTTCTTGTCGGAGGAGGGCGGGGAGTCACCGGTCCTCGGACTTGCAGGTGGACACGGAGATCAGCATTGTGAGGACGGTGCGAGCCCTGGACCGGGAGATGAGGGGCGCTACAGCTTCGTTGCGGCCAGGTCTTCGAGCTCAACCCCCGGCACAACCTTCAGGCTGCCCGGGATCCCGGCACCGGGGAGCACAGGCTGAGGAGTTACACTGCTGAGGGGCAGCCACGGGACAGCGTTGACAAACAGGTACGGGCAGGGGACACTTAAGGGCGCTGGTGAGTTTGGGTGGGGCAGGTTGGGGGCAAGAGGGTGTAGGTGGAGCACAAAGTATGGGCAAATAAACCAGCAGAGGTGGCAAATGAGATGGTGGGTGCAGGGCTATAGATTTGAAAGACCAAAGGAGCATGGTCAGTGGGTCATCGAAATAGTGAAGAGTGGCAGGAGAAAAAATGGCAAGTGGGAAAATTAGATGATCATTGGGAGGGTCAGAGAGTGGGTAGCTAGAGATTCATAGGGGCATGAGTATGGGGCTGAGCAGCAGGAGTTGAAGGCTGTCTCTGCGCATGTCCATATCTACATATTCACGAGTGGAACCTGATACGTCAGCACATGCGTACTCGGTGATAGCCGCCTCTGCACATGCGCATGTAACAACATGGAATTGCGTCACTTCTTGTACACAGAATTCAGCGCATGCGCACACGACGGGCACTTCTGCGCATGAGCATTACGTCACTTCTGTTACACATTTTCGTCTCCATCAAAACCATTTTGTCCTATGAGAAATTACTAGGTGCCAGCAAAGAAATTTCACTTAAAAAAATAAATAAATATGCAGCGAGTATTATCAAATATTACAGGACTGATTTATTTAAAAAAAAAAAAAAATGTAGGGGATTGCTTCTAAATAAAACTTTCCATATTGAAGGGGGGGGGTGGTTGTCTGTTACTCTACGACAGTATTATTGCTCTTCTGTTGCTGCTTGTTGTATTTACTAGTGTGACATTCTTCCTAGTTTATTATGCACCTTAGCAGTTGTGACATAAATGTAAAATGTGATGGTGACCCCCATCTGTAAGTGTTTTCATACGCTTGAAGTTGCTCTGTTTTTCTTCTACCACAGATAATATCAATAGTAGTAATCATTGAATTAAGATGGTTACATTTATAAGTAGCTTTGTATTTAACCCTTTTAGCGACCCACAACATTTCAATGTCCTTGGTTTCGAGCCTGTTTTCCAGGGTGCAACCACGTTCTGAGCGCCTGTATCTAGCAGGCTGGTGATAGTGGAGGGACTCCTCTTCTATTCCCATAATCTGTGATTGCAGCGAAGTGGTCACATGATTGCAAGTCGGAGGAGCTGTCCCTCCGACACTCAACGGGTTAATGTTAGGTAATAAAAAAACTAGGTTAAACGCACACTGTAGTCAATATTGAAAGATCATTTTACACTTGGAAGTAGCAGGACAATGTAACAGGTGAAAAAACATAGCATTGAAGTACTCTTAAATATACAAAATCCTGTTCTTAGAAATGCTAGAATAAGCATCTCATTCAAACTTCATCCAATTTACTGTTATAGGGGAAACGGCAGCCAGCCTGGGTTCAGTTCAGACTATGATTTTTGGAGGCTGATATTTCAGTATTGCAATAACAAAAATAAAAGGAAAATGCACATTTAATGGCACATAAATATATAAAAAAAGAGAAATTGGTACCTGGAACTGTACAGATTAATAGATGCAACAAAAATTCATAAAGTAACAGCAATTGGTATTGCACACAATTGTCAATAATATGTTACCCTGTCCGAAGTTTAAAACAGATTGAAGAGTGGAGCATTAGGTCTCTGGAGACTAGCGCTTCAGGACAGCGTCTTTGGTCAGGCTCAAATAACATGGCGATAAGCCTTATACTCACAACATGATTACAAAATTAGAGCTCCTGTAATCAGACGCACTCTGTAATATTGCACATGATGACGACACCGGACGTCTCCGTGTCACGGGTTGAGCTCCACCACCAGAGGGATGGGTGTTCAAGTTGCATAATTTCTCAACGTATAGTATAGAACCTGCTGTATATATCGGAATGATAAAGTGCTCTTTTTGCAGCAGATTAGACTGCAGCACTCATCAATATAACAGTATATCTTTATTTATATAGTGCTATTAATGTACATAGCGCTTCACAGCAGTAATACGTGTGTTATAATCCTATAAATAACAAATACAAATAACAGATCATGGGAAGAAGCGCCTTAGACTTAACAGTAACATTTAGGAAAAGGCGTCCCTGCCCCGAAGAGCTTACAATTGAATTGGTAAGTAGGAAGAATGTACAGAGACAATAGGAAAGTGCATCTGCAATGGTCCATGGTTGATGTATGAGGTGTATAGTATCAACCGTGGAGCAAATTTAGTTGTTCCATTCTACGCCTGCTAAACATAAATGCATTCCTTTACACCAAGCCCAGAAAATAAGAAAAATGTATAAATAGACACACAAACTACAAAAAGTTCTCATAAGTAGGGCATTGGATTAAGAGGAGCATAATTAGTAACTATTATTAAATACAGCATTCATCTGCCATCATGCTAAATGAGTGCTGCATTTAATAATTGTTTCTTTGGGGATTGAGGTGTGAAATGCCAGTTTGCCATGTTTAAAGGTGCCGTCCACCCCTTCTACCTCCCCCACCCCCATTTTCCCATGAATTGGAATTCGGGGATCCCTGAAGATGAACCTTGTTCATTTCCAGGAAAGGTTACACCGGTGCTTCGGCATATTTAAATTGCCCTAGTCACCGGGCCAATTCCTTTTTGCCAACGTAAAGCGGGAGATTTAAACTGCTGTATTTATATTCCCGGTGGGTACCGGTTCTACCTTTTACAGCTATGTATTTCAGGAACCTGGTGTCCCTGGAGTTTATTGCGGTCCCTCTCTGGGGACTCCCTGCTTTCCAACCATGTAGTAAAGAGGGTGGTGAGTAAAAATAAAATCAAGCCGGTGGGTGGCTCCTTAAAAAATAAATTAAAAAAAGAGATAGTACCTTTTACCGCTAGGTATCTTGGGAGCTGCAGACTTCCTATATCTGAAAAATGTGAGATTTAGTGTGGGGGATCCCGTCCTGGTATAAAGAGGTGGTGAGGGGCCGCAGGGGCTACTGCTTCTTTAAGGAGCTAATCCATTTTAGCCAAGCATAAGAGGATTTGGCCCACTGATTGTCAACCTGCAAATTTGGCCCCTCAAGCCTGTATAAAATTATGTATAATGACTTCTAATATCCATTTTGTATTTACATGTTAAGGTTGCGAAACTCTAAAAATATTGTAGCACTATTTTAAATATAAAATTCTAGGATGTAATATTTATTTTTTACAATGCTAATGGGGCACAGTTAAACTTTTTGTTTGTGTGACTCATGTCTGTTGTGCTTTTATTTGATCTGGGCACTTAATACCAATGCCAGCCCCTTTTCCTTTGTAAACATATACTTGGGTGGTATAGTATTTTATGTCTTTATTTATATAGCGCCATTAATGTACATAGCGCTTGGTATGTTTAATGTCATGGGGCCTTCCTTTTCAACCTATGCCTCTTCATAGGTACCTCTTGTCTACAGTATATGTTTAATGTTAGGATTAATATTGTCATCTAAGAATAGAAAAAGCAGAATGTAATTGTTAATTGTAGGCTTTACCATCTACAAATGTGTGCATCTCTGTACCTGTACAGAAGGCCCCAAGAGCAAAGTTTGGAAGTTGTTCTAACATGTTTTCAGGAAATTCGTTTTGGACCTGCTCTTCAAACCGTGCCTGCAATCATTTGTTACATTTCAGCGTTGGTTATGAGGAAAAGATCACAATTGTATTCTGCAAAAACTTATGGGCCTTGCCTTCCCTCTTCCATGGCAAAAATGGACACTTTCTATGCTGGAGTATATAAAGAACAATATAAGCACATGCTGTAAATTGCTTGTGCTACATCCAATTATAAGCTAAAAGGGCAAGTTTAAAAAAAAATATTTTTTGCAGAATGGATCGTTTGTGCATAATGTGACTAGGCAAATATTTTGCACCTCCATGTACGTCTCAATGATGAAAATGAGGTTTAAAAACAGTAACTGACTGCGTTTCCTTGGATAAAGTAGTTTATTGAAATACCTCGTTGTTTTCTGCTGATGTAATTTTGTTAACCGTTCATTTCAGCTGAGTTTATTATAACCAATTGCTGATTTCACAGACATACTTTGCTTAGTTGGGCAAAACAGACATACTGTGGGTTGGCAAGTGTGACTAAAAAGAATTGTATAGCAAGTAGTAACAAAGGCGGGAGAAGGGGGTAAGTGGTATGATACCTTTTTATTGGACCAATAAGTAGTAGATCTGTTACAAGCTTTGCTACATCTTGGGTAACTTACCCAATGAAGGACCCTGAGCAATTCGAAAGCTTGTAACATCTCAACTACTTGTTGCTCCAATAAAAGTTATCATACCACCTACCCCCTCTCCTTCCTTTGTTACTTCTACATGGAAGAAAGGACCAAGATGGGCTACCCACCCTTATTTGCTTGTATAGCAACATATAGCTAAATGTGATGCAACCTGTGTATTCTGCAATTTTTTCTACTGCATCCCTTGCTGTTTGAGGGTCACACCTTCCATAACACCTGTTTCAGTTAAACTTCAGAATTTATTTTACAAACAAGTGTTGCATATTTCTGTAAGGAAAACACCACCCAGTTATTGCCATCACACAATGTTTCCATAGTTCTGGAAAAGTAGATTACAACAGGGGCGTGCAAACTGTTGGAGCTGTGCCCCCTCCCAGTGCTCGCATCCCCCTTACCTCCTTTCTCAGCGTTAAATGACGCCACGGGGTCACGCCATGGCGACGCGTCACACCACGAATCTGAATCCCGGTAAGTGATTTAGAGGCCTCATACGATACCCCGGCATTTCATTTAAATGCCTTGGGGAACAGCGCGGGGCCTCTGCAACCTTGCCCCACCCCCCCTTCCCCCTCCAGGAAAATCGCGCACCCCTGGATTAGAAGACAGACAAAGGTTTCATTCACACCAAAAGCAAATTTAAAGTTTAATTGTAATAATTAACAAACACTATGGACAAAAATACAAATAAGCATGATACTGTATTCTAATGCACCTTTAAATAACCAATTCTACTTAAAGAACTGTAACTCCGACGCTACAGTGTATTCTTATAATACTAAAGTAATATTGCCTATTACAGTTACAGCTCAAACTGCTGGTAATATTGGCAACAAATTATCACAAAAGCATTGCAAATATCTTCCACTGCCGAGGAAGTGTGCTAAAGTCTGCTATAGAAATCAAAGGATGCTCAGTATATTAAAACCCATGCATGTGCTGGGGTGCAGGGATAGGGGTGTTTGCTATTGCTCCTGCATCCCATGCTGCTGCAGAGCTCAGGTGCACAAACTCAGCCTGTCTGTGGATGAGGGCCTGCTGCCGTGCACCCTGCTGGGAGACATCCGAACTGGCATGCCAGAGGGGAGTTCAGGGGAGGCCTTCTTGTCGGAGGAGGGCGGGGAGTCACCGGTCCTCGGACTTGCAGGTGGACACGGAGATCAGCGTTGTGAGGACGGTGCGAGCCCTGGACCGGGAGAGGAGGGGGCGCTACAGCTTCGTTGCGGCCAGGTCTCCGAGCTCACAACCCCCGGCACAACCTTCAGGCTGCCCGGGATCCCGGCACCGGGGAGCACAGGCTGAGGAGTTACACTGCTGAGGGGCAGCCACTGGACAGCGTTGACAAACAGGTACGGGCAGGGGGCATTTAAGGGCGCTGGTGAGTTTGGGTGGGGCAGGTTGGGGGCAAGAGGGAGAAAGAAGGGGTTTGATGCATAGGGACGAGGTGAAGGATTTATGGAAGAGAAGGCATGGATGATTCAGGGGCATTTGTGGAAGAGGGTTTAGGTGGAGCACCAAGTATGGGCAAATAAACCAGCAGAGGTGGCAAATGAGATGGGTGCAGGGCTATAGATTTGAAAGACCAAAGGAGCATGGTCAGTGGGTCATCGAAATAGTGAAGAGCGGCAGGAGGAAAAATGGCAAGTGGGAAAATTAGATGATCATTGGGAGGGTCAGAGAGTGGGTAGCTAGAGATTCATAGGGGCATGAGTATGGGGCTGAGCAGCAGGAGTTGAAGGCTGTCTCTGCGCATGTCCATATCTACATATTCACGAGTGGAACCTGATACGTCAGCACATGCATACTCGGTGATAGCCGCCTCTGCACATGCGCATGTAACAACATGGAATTGCGTCACTTCTTGTACACAGAATTCAGCGCATGCGCACACGACGGGCACTTCTGCGCATGAGCATTACGTCACTTCTGTTACACATTTTCGTCTCCATCAAAACCATTTTGTCCTATGAGAAATTACTAGGTGCCAGCAAAGAAATTTCACTTAAAAAAATAAATAAATATGCAGCGAGTATTATCAAATATTACAGGACTGATTTATTTAAAAAAAAAAAAACGTAGGGGATTGCTTCTAAATAAAACTTTCCATATTGAAGGGGGGGGAGGTGGATGTCTGTTACTCTATGACAGTATTATTGCTCTTCTGTTGCTGCTTGTTGTATTTACTAGTGACAATCTTCCTAGTTTATTATGCACCTTAGCAGTTGTGACATAAATGTAAAATGTATTTACATGTTACGGTTGCGAAACTCTTAAAATTGTAGCACTATTTTAAATATAAAATTGTAGGATGTAATATTTATTTTTTACAATGCTAATGGGGCACAGTTAAACTTTTTGTTTGTGTGACTCATGTCTGTTGTGCTTTTATTTGATCTGGGCACTTAATACCAATGCCAGCCCCTTTTCCTTTGTAAACATACTTGGGTGGTATAGTATTTTATGTCTTTATTTATATAGCGCCATTAATGTACATAGCGCTTGGTATGTTTAATGTCATGGGGCCTTCCTTTTCAACCTATGCCTCTTCATAGGTACCTCTTGTCTACAGTATATGTTTAATGTTAGGATTAATATTGTCATCTAAGAATAGAAAAAGCAGAATGTAATTGTTAATTGTTGGCTTTACCATCTACGAATGTGTGCATCTCTGTACCTGTACAGAAGGCCCCAAGAGCAAAGTTTGGAAATTGTTCTAACATGTTTTCAGGAAATTCGTTTTGGACCTGCTCTTCAAACCGTGCCTGCAATCATTTGTTACATTTCAGCGTTGGTTATGAGGAAAAGATCACAATTGTATTCTGCAAAAACTTATGGGCCATGCCTTCCCTCTTCCATGGCAAAAATGGACACTTTCTATGCTGGAGTATATAAAGACAACAATATAAGCACATGCTGTAAATTGCTTGTGCTACATCCAATTATAAGCTAAAAGGGCAAGTTTAAAAAAAAAATATTTTTTGCAGAATGGATCATTTGTGCATAATGTGACACGGCAAATATTTTGCACCTCCATGTACGTCTCAATGATGAAAATGAGGTTTAAAAACAGTAACTGACTGCGTTTCCTTGGATAAAGTAGTTTATTGAAATACCTCGTTGTTTTCTGCTGATGTAATTTTGTTAACCGTTCATTTCAGCTGAGTTTATTATAACCAATTGCTGATTTCACAGACATACTTTGCTTAGTTGGGCAAAACAGACATACTGTGGGTTGCCAAGTGTGACTAAAAAGAATTGTATAGCAAGTAGTAACAAAGGAGGGAGAAGGGGGTAAGTGGTATGATACCTTTTTATTGGACCAATAAGTAGTAGATCTGTTACAAGCTTTGCTACATCTTGGGTAACTTACCCAATGAAGGACCCTGAGCAATTCGAAAGCTTGTAACATCTCAACTACTTGTTGGTCCAATAAAAATTATCATACCACCTACTCCCTCTCCTTCTTTTGTTACTTCTACATGGAAGAAAGGACCAAGATAGCTACCCACCCTTATTTGCTTGTATAGAAACATATAGCTAAATGTGATGCAACCTGTGTATTCTGCAAATTTTTTTTCTACTGCATCCCTTGCTGTTTGAGGGTCACACCTTCCATAACACCTGTTTCAGTTAAACTTCAGAATTTATTTTACAAACAAGTGTTGCATATTTCTGTAAGGAAAACACCACCCAGTTATTGCCATCACACAATGTTTCCATAGTTCTGGAAAAGTAGATTGCAACAGGGGCGTGCAAACTATTGGAGCTGTGCCCCCTCCCAGTGCTCACGTCCCCCTCCCCCCCTTACCTCCTTTCTCGGTGTCAAATGACGCCACGGGGTCACGCCATGGCGACGCGTCACTCCACGAATTTGAATCCTGGTAAATGATTTAGAGGCCTCATACGATACCCCGGCATTTCATTTAAGTGCCTTGGGGAACAGCGCGGGGCCTCTGCAACCTTGCCCCCCCCCTCCAGGAAAATCGCGCACCCCTGGATTAGAAGACAGACAAACGGTTTCATTCACACCAAAAGCAAATTTAAAGTTTAATTGTAATAATTAACAAACACTATGGACAAAAATACAAATAAGTATAAGCATGATACAGGCATACCCCGCATTAACGTACGCAATGGGACCGGAGCATGTATGTAAAGCGAAAATGTTCTTAAAGTGAAGCACTACCTTTTTTCCACTTATCGATGCATGTTCTGTACTCCAATTGTCATATATGTGCATAACTGATGTAAATAACGCATTTGTAACAGGCTGTATAGTCTCCCCGCTTGTGCACAGCTTCGGTACAGGTAGGGAGCTGGTATTGCTGTTCAGGACGTGCTGACAGGCGCATGCGCGAACTGCCATTTGCCTATTGGGCGATATGTCCTTACTCGTGAGTGTACTTAAAGTGAGTGTCCTTAAACCGGGCTATGCCTGTATACTAATGCACCTTTAAATAACCAATTCTACTTAAAGATGTATCTCTAGTTTGTGGATCAATTAGGTTGCCTGCAGGCATTTAATAATGTAAATGCTGCCACTGTCACAACTTAAAAAAAAAAAGTTTTGAAAGTCACAGTTCCCATACAAATTATTGTAAGATTTAGGACTCCAAAAACACTTACCTGGGACAAGTGGAAACTTGTGAGTGATATGTGATGCAGAAAGCCTGCTGCAGAGCTATCAAATCACTGCTGTGCTTTACAAAGTGGTGCTTTGTGTGGCGCGATGTGCGGCATTGTGTAGTGCGATTTTTGGAAGTAGAACAGTAATTGACAGATCTGATTGCTAAAAATTTCAGCAGCAGTCGATCTTTCAAAAAACCATTTGCAATGTTTTTTTGGTTTTGTTGGAAATTTATTTTCACTGCAGTGTTTATGCAACCACTTTCTTGATTAATAACCAACCTAATTCTCTGTACACCAAACCGCTTCTGCACCCCTATCATATCATATATACCTTTAGCTTTTATGTCCTCTGGATTGGAGGACTTAAATGTATGATTTAACATTAAGGAATTGACATTTACCATTGTTAAAGCCACTGTTCTTAAATCAAGTGAGTTTAAATGAGATTGCTTTAAGCATTCATTTGTTTTTATCTGACATTTATCTTATTCTATAGATTAGTCAGTCTATTTAATTACAGTAAATATTGAAGTGAGTTTTGGTTCGTTTGTGTGCATTGTTTTAGTTGGATACGTGCCCAAGTACGAGAAGTAACCATCTAGGAAGCAGATTTCAAGTATATAACTTGAGTAGTGTAGTATTCTAGAAAAAAATAAGGGTAAAATGTTGTAAAACCTGGTAATACACTTTATGTGAATAATTAGAATCTGTGTAAACATAATTCAGCAATACCCGAATGTACTTGTCCTCATTAAGCTTTTGTTACCTCTCCCTGTTGGGATCTATGCCTGCAAGTGAAAAATGCATGAAGAAAAATCTAATGTATTCTAAAATTTATTCAAAACCTTTGTACTGTTCTTTTCTGTACATCTCATTTACGGCAGTGTAAGTTTCTAAGTCCACAATGTGAGAGGACTGAAATGTGCAAATTACTTTTCGATGTTTTTTTATTTATTTTTAGACATTTTTTGCTGAAATATAGTTGTCCTATGAAGTCGTCATGTTTGAAGTTCTGATAATCAATGTGTGTGATAAGTCGCAGTACAGTTCCAATACAATAATCTAAATGCTTCTTTTCTGAAGGTGGTGCTTGGATATATTTCCTTCCTTCCGAGCAGTAGTAGCACAGTACATTTATGTGTTGTCTCCCATTGTCTGAAGTAGATTTTTCGATCTGAAAATTTGAGACAATTATGTAATCTATTCTATATTTTTGAGTTATTTGTATGGTAAAAGGTATCCAAAAGTATGTTCATTTTGTCAATTCCCTCTCTCTCCTACCACCCCCAATTAAAAGAAATATTAATGGCCAGTTGGATTGGGTTGTCACTGTGGCAATTCTCAAGCACATGCACATATCACTTCTGAGAAGATCCATAACACAATATGCTGGTGTATCTCCAAACTACACCAGCACTAGAATGGAAAATATCTGTAACATGGACATAGAAGCAGACTTAGGTTAGTGGACAACACCCACAAGAGTATGTTGGATGACTACCTACAGGATTAGGCATGCAAGCCAAGATATATAGATAGTGGCATGCAAGCCAAGTAAGATCTTTTGGCTAAATGCTGCTTTCATTTAAGGAATTGGACAAATATCTTAAATTACAATTACATGACGTACCCCAGATACAGTAATTCTAGATTACATTTTATTACATCTAAGTTTACTGTTTTTGATCTCCTAAAGATATATTTAATAAAGTGCAATAGCCATTATTGCCTTGTCATAGCCATGCAAGCCAAATTGCGTTTAAAGATCTGTAATGGCTCTCACTTGTGTGAAATATACCCCTTGTACTGATTTAAACAAAGGTGAACATTTTTGATGAGCTGCTGTTTTTTGAATTTCAGTAGAACGTGCACAAAAAAACAACCATGAAATGATTGTATACCGTAACATTCTTTTAAAAGTCCGTTTAAAACACTTTGACATAAATTAGATATTGTACTACAATCAAAAGCTTTGTTTTTGATTTGGAAAATAAAATAATTTGAAAATTGAAGAGAAGAAAATTCCACTAGGCATCTTAGTTTGCATGGTTATTTGATTATGTAACTGAAAATGTTTTATGGTGAAAATTAATTTGTTTTTTAAACTCCCAAGTATCATTTTATATCCGCTTGGAATTAAATGTATAAATGTATACAATGTGAGCGTTAACATTTTATGATTATGTTAAATGGTTCACTTCATGTTTCCTTGGTGTTTTCATCAGAGTTCCCAGGTTGTCTTGAAATATGTTTTAAACACCATTCACAGCTGTCGCCAAAATGATTACAAAAGTGAAAAGAAAATATTATAAAATATTGGGTATGATTATATTTGTAAAAAAAACAAAAACGTATTTTTTGTTCATATAATCGATTATGGCCTTGAGCAGTGTCATACGATTTTCCCAAGAGACTCGATGTGCCTAGTGCATTTGATTTTCAACAAATGTATGAAAGTTTACATATCTTAAAAATGCCACTAAATTGTTTCTATATGGGCCTCTAACTTTTTTCTTTGAGTATTTACATCTCTGGTTGTGCCCACTGTGTGAAAAGATGAAAATCTAATATTTGTGTTTTAAATTTCAGCTTTGTGTTATTCTTGGAAAATTGCGCACCAGTTGTGAATACCTTGAACTTTGGCATTTCTAGCCCAATCCTATTGAGCCTTCCTCATTTACAGCTTGCTCAGCTTAAGACTCAGTTGGCTCTTCATCACTTGACCTCTGTTACTTCAACCAATACTCCCCTGGCTTATGCTTTGTTAAATCAGGCTTTGTTGAAAATAAGCACTGCTCACACAATGTATAATCCTAGAGGTGGTTTTCCTGGTCAAAGACCAAGACCACCAATCCAGCCCCTGATGAACCAGTCTGGCATGAATCAACCCGGTATGGGCCATTCTGGCATGGGCCACCCTGGCATGAATCAACCCGGCATGGGCCACCCTGGCATGAATCAACCCGGCATGGGCCACCCTGGAATGAATCAACCCGGCATGGGCCACCCTGGCATGAATCAACCTGGCATGGGCCACCCTGGCATGAATCAACCCGGCATGGGCCACCCTGGCATGAATCAATCCAGCATGAGCCATCCTGGTATGGGCCAACCCGGCATGAATCAATCTGGTATGGGCCAACCCGGCATGAATCAATCTGGTATGGGCCAACCTGGCATGAATCAATCTGGTATGAACTTTCCTCGGATGAACCACCCTGGGATGAACCAGCCTAGCATTGGCTTTCAGACTGAAATGAACAGCCCCGGCTATGGTATAAGACCACACGGAATGAATCCTCAAGGATCATTTATGGGAGGAAATCCAGAGCCAATGGGAATGAAAGGTATGCCTCATAGAGCCGTTTCGCATGTAACTCCTGAAAGAGTCATGGGTCCTCAAGCTTTCCAACCAAGATTTGTTGCCTCCAGTCCCTCGGTAAGACCTGGCCAGCCAAGAATGCAATCCCAGATTCAAGCTAGTTCTCCTGGAATGAGTGTGCCGGTGAAACAATCCCCATCAGAACTCCTAATTGGAAAAGCTAAAATTGCATTGCAGGAATCGGTGCATCACTTAAGGAAAGACAAGCAATGGGAATCACATGGTGCGTTTGGAAATGTGGCACAAGACATGGCCAGTAAATCAATGAACACATCACAAACCGGAGATCAGAATCGTTACACGACTGAAAGCGCTTCAAGTATTTTGGAGAGCTTTGGGCTTTCTAATGAAGATTTAGAGGAACTTAGCCGTTATCCAGACGATCAGCTGACACCTGCAAACATGCCCGTCATTTTGAGAGATATAAGATTACGTAAAATGAGTCGCACAGTTTCTACTTCTGATGAAGGTGGTGGAAGAAGATCTGTAGGTGAGGTGGTACAAAGTAAAGTCATTGACTATGGGCATTCAAGCAATTATCAATTTGGTGCGCCTTCAGTTTCCATGCAGTCTTATGACTCTTCAGGAATGAAAGAAAAAGATTATAAACCTGTGCAAGCTCAAACCAAGTTGGATACTCTGAAATCAAATGCTACCTCTAAACAGGCAGCGTTACCTGTTGAGGCGTTGGTAGCGCCGACTAATACCCAGACTGAAATATCAAGTGACAAGCCAGTGGAACCTGCTAATAAAATACCAACAATATCTGTTACCCGTAAAAGCCAACCCACTCGGGCAGTGCCTAAGCAAGAAAGAACCCACAACAAAACTATAATTTCTGACCAGCCTGATGTCCAGATTACTAATCACCCTACTGTCCCAACCGTTAATCAGCCTGATGTGCAGATCATTGAATGTGCTGACAGCCAGATTGGTAAACCGCCGGATATCCAGATTGGTAACCAGCCTGATGTCCCGATTGGAACTGTAGATGGCCAGGTAAATTACCAGACACTCTCAGAAAATGCTGCTGCCAAGTTTGTGACGGGAAACTGGCTACCTGTTTTGTCTCAGGAGGAAGCACAGAAAATGAAGAGACTGCCTACACCTTCAATGATGAATGATTACTATGCTGCTTCACCCAGGATATTTCCCCATATCTGTTCTCTGTGTAACATAGAATGTAGACATTTGAAGGTGAGTGTTTTTATGTTTGTTTGTGTTTTCAGATTTAGTGTACAATCTGAATGTGTGTTGTTAGACATGCATGCACCACAGGTGTGTCATTTACTCTGTTTGAATGACAATAGGATAAAATGGCAAATCATGCAATGGGTTTAACAATTATGCATCAGGTACAAAGGATGTTGGTTTGTCCAAATACCTTAAATTGCATAAGTACAGTAGGAAAGGCATGTTTAAACCACCAGTATTTAAATAGGACATTTTAGTGTGACCAGTTTAATCAGAAATCTATATAATATTGATAATGGACAGTCCCGCTCTGTCTTTACCAGTAGGTTATCACACGCATCTTGTGTTTTAGATTAAGAATTCTTATGGGAGGTTACTGGAAAGTGCCATTTCACACAAGTAGGGGATCTACTATTCTGTGTAGACAGGATATGTATGTTAAAATAAAAAAAAAAGATTATTCCAGTAATTTGCCAATTTAAGTAAAAACAGTCTTAAAATTAGTCTGGTTGAAAAAAAAAACCGCTTCTGTGCCATGGGACATTACTGAGATAGTAAAAACATGATTTGTGTTTTAATCGGTGATGTCCCATGTTACATAAGTTTATTTTATAATGTAAAATGTACCATTCTATATTCTTGTAGCCCATATAACCTACTTTAATGAGATGAATATAAATGGTAAAATATCAAGTGCCTTTCGCGGGACACCTTGAAATATGAACGCTCTACGCCGTGTTTTTTTCATTCATATATAGTGGAGACCAGGTCATTATTTATAAAAAATTTTTTATCCCATCGCACCCTTTGTTTCTCGGGAAACACTTGTATCATTTCGTTGCTTTTTTTATTTTTTAAGTTTTACCGTAGCTATATTAGATCTAGTATTGGATAAAATAGTGCAAGTGACAGGTTTGGAAGAAAGAATGCTGCATTGGAACGGCGTCTTAAGATGTACAAGCAAGAAAGAAATGGAGTGATGTGCAAGCAATGTTGAAAGGAAGTCTGCAGGAGAAGTTTGGACTGCCACAACTCGGAGAAGAAGCGGCAAGATGAGTAGCTTCTGTCAATGAGCCACGTCTCCCTTGGCCGGAAGAACAACATCTGCAGTGATTAACCCAATACAAACTAACCGTATTGTTAATTAATTCTTACAGTTCCATTCTATTAATAGATTTGAATGATAAAATATACACATTGCTTATATAGGGATACACTTAATTTAAGAGGTAAGTGCCATATAATATAGTTAAACATTTTCCCTGATACACAGTATAGGTATTTGAACTTATACGGTTTCAGGCTTTGATAGTGGATGGAAATTAATTTTCTGGTCAGAAAAGATAAGCCTCTAGATATTAAAAATTTGTGTAACTTTTGTTAAATTTCAAAATATGTAGCATTAGCCGCATTTCTATTGTGAACATAAATGTTATTGCGTTTGGAAGATACAAATTCGCTAATTGTATTTAATAATCCATTGTCCTACATAAACTTGTCTTTAAAGAGCATACATTTTATAATTAAATATGAGCTGCAAATCCTTTAGAGTTTATTACTATTGCTGTAGACTTGCACACGGCAATCATTTCTAAAACTTATTTAAAAAAAATATTTATGCACTAAACATTTCTTAATTATAGCAAACTTAAATGGACTGTATAGGGTTGAATATCGTTGTTTTTTATTTTATTTTTTTATCAAATGGAGTAGTGGATAGGATTTTTTTTGTACTCTTGTTTAGCTGAGAAATGACTCTCATCCATCAAAAGTAATATTCTGATAGTAAAATCTCTCATAAGACCAGGTAATTGAAGGCGATTTTCAAAAACAAATTTTAACTCGAGGTTAAACTTAGATTCTTCAAAGGCTATGATAACTTTTATTGGACCAACTTAAGAGAAGTGTTCCCAAAATGAGCTTTCTATGCTGAAAGTCTCCAGGTGTCATGTCGTATATAAGGGAGACCACTTTCCTGTGGTTTTCAGAAACACCCATATAATATTCTTCACATTGATCCATGGCTAGTAGTACTCTTTGCAGATGGTGTAAGGAGGTTTAAACCACCACCACTTGTTGGAGGTATGTGCATATGAGCTTTAAAGAGCATGGGCTAATAAAACTTAATTACTCCTTTCCTACTCGTTTTTTTAATAGGATTGGATTCAGCATCAGAATACTACCACCCATATTGAAAGCTGCCGACAGTTACGTCAACAGTAAGATAATAAACTTATTCATGCATGATAATGTGCTTGTGAACTTGATATCTAGGTTACTATTGGTAAAGTTAATACAAAAGACCTAAAGGTGCAATCTACAGAAAAATGTTTTAGTAAAGATCAATAGTTTGTTTTTAAATTCTTCAAAATAATTTGACTGGATCAAGAGAATGTACTGATACATTTTTATATATATATTTGTAAATGTGAATATGCTCACAAGTAATCATTTTATATGCGATACGGCGGAGGGTTTTTAGTCACCTTTTCACCCACCATAATTTAAATAATGTGTGGTGAAGACCTACTCATGTCTCAAATTGCAAAGCCAGTACACCCAACCTCACACTGATGAGACCCACAAGGTCGAAACAGTCTGTCTGTGAGTTGGTTTATTGGCTTTGCATCTCAACCCAGGCTGTGTATAAAAGCTGTGTTTTAAGCAGCATGCATTGTCTTAAGGGGTTTCCATGTAATATGGACTTGAGACAAAAGATGACACTGCTCATTTGCATGTAATTTCCCAGAATCCCTTGCTGCAGTGGAAGCACTGTATGCTAGGTGATAATGACGAAAAGCAGAGTTACAGACCCGTCCAAGGCTGGGGTCATGTGCCTTAGCCCGTGCGGAGGCTGGTCAGTGAGTTGGTGCTTACCTGGCCGTGGGGGGCACGCCGAGGGGCGTCACGGAGCAGGTTCACCCTCATTGGGCGAACCCCTCACGTGACAAGCCCTGTCGCGCCAAGAAATCAGTATGAACTGATTTCTTGTGCAACACGTGCCCCCTTTCGCGCGGCAGCATGCCGCATGGACGCGAACACTGCCTTAAGGCAATCTGATCGCTCAGCCCGCACTGTCTGCGGCATCATGACTCCAGCCTAAGGCCCGGGCCATAGAGGTGTGGGGAGAGCGGAGGCGCGCTAACGCTGAGGCTCGCCTGCTTCAGTCAGCGCGATTGCACGGACTTCCAGGCGAGCCAGCGTGCGCGGGGGGAGGTGGTTGGAGGCGGGGCAGTGACGTCGCTGGGCCAATCGCCCGCGACGCACTGACGTCAATGTCACGGCGCCGACGTCACGGCACCGTGACGTTGACGCTGCTGTGCTGTGATTGGATGTTTTCAGCCGACAGCGCGCTGAAAAACAGCTTGGCGCTCGGCTGAAACCTCATTGAGGATGCAGGGGCTCAGCGCGGAGCGTCCGCACGCCTCAGCACGGCCTGTCCGTCTATGGACTCGGCCTAAGACGTGAATGTGCTCACAAGTACAGTAATATTTTTATATGCTAGATATATGTACACATGTACCGATGCATATCGATGTAATAATATATGTTGCACCTTCCAACTGTAGGGTAGAGGTAGTCCGAGATCCTGTATTTTGCAAGATATGATTTCTACAAAGATTTACTGTTTTTACCATTTTCTTTCCAATTAGGTATCCTGACTGGAACCCGCAGGTTCTCTCAACTTTAAGGTAAGTTTTTTTTGTTGTTGCTATTTTTATACCTTAACACTATTAAAATCTGATTCTTCCAAAAAATAAGCAAAACTGAGTACAGGTTTAAGGACACTCACTTTAAGTACACTCGCGAGTAAGGATATATCGCCCAATAGGCAAACGGCAGCTCGCGCATGCGCCTGTCATCACGTCCTGAACAGCAAATCCGGCTCCCTACCTGTACCGAAGCTGTGCGCAAGCGGGGAGACGATAGAGCCTGTTACAAATGCGTTATTTACATCAGTTATGCACGTATATGACGGTTGCAGTAATGCATCCATAAGTGGAAAAAAAGATAGTGCTTTACATACATGCTCCGGTCCCATTGCGTATGTTAATACGGGGTATGCCTGTATTGGTTTTAGGTGAGGTTGACTGATTGCTGCCACGCTTCCCAATACATGCATTGCAGGTTAGGCTGCGCTTATAGTGCCGATGACGCGACTTCGCAGCAAAACAACTGTATTGCCGATGTCGCGTGCGCTTATAGTAGAAATGACGCGATGGCGTGGTCACGATCATTGGAAGTCGTCCATTTGATTTTTCCAGCAACCGCAGCGTGACGTCGCCGGCGACGGCAGTATAAGCGCGGCCTTAGTTTAAGGCAAACTATCTGGAACATACTTCAGATGCACAGCACTGTATAACCTGTGAAATGTGCTTTTAAACAGTCAAACCTAGAGTTGGGCGTGATATCAAAATATCGCAATAACATAATCTCCATGAGTGCTGGTATGGGAGATTACCTGTTATAGCAATGTTTTAGGATGCCGGTGCACTGAGAACAGCTTTTGAGCATTTGATGCAAACATGCAATTTGAGGTAAACCTATACAGTGGTATCCATTATTCATTGCCAGGTTATAACTTCTTTCAACACATTCAGATGTCAAAATGATTGTATTTCTTTTTTTTTTTTTTTAATTTTAATAGAAATGAAGCAAAGAAAAAGGATAATTCGACGAACAGATCGAAGTCCAGTAGCCTTAGCCCCAGGCGTTCTAGGAGGTCTGGATCCAGGCACAGGGGCCGCAGAACACGTTCCCGAAGCCCTAGAGGATCAGGGCGATTAAGATCTAGAAGCCCACGACGAACATCTCGTCTCAGCCCCAGGCGGTCACGAAGTCCGCGACGCCGGTCCAGATCTCCACGTCGCTCTCTGTCTCCAAGAAGACCTAGAACTGCACGGTCTACCAGAGTAAGCAGCGATTCTCCAGGTAAGGAAATAGCATTTATTTGTTTAGAAGGATAACTTGTGGCTTGCAATAATGTAATACTCTAAATGCAGAAGTTGCACGAGTTATAAAGCAAGCTTTTTACATCTACAGTTTTAACTTGGTTGACAGGAGCTGCAAAACTGTAAGCTAGGGCTCTGTGTGTATACATTATATGTTGTTTTATTTTCTTACTGAGAAAGTGGCATAGGGAGTCTCAAGTAAACCACACTAGGATCTAAGCAGCCATTTTGTTCACATCTAAGCAGCCATTTTGTCTGTCAGCCAATTTGATGTGTTCTTGTCCCTGTCATCCATTTTGCCGTTTGTCTGCATGAAAGCACAGCTCGGGTTCGAAAGATATTTTCGCGCTCAGAAAATGTTGTTGCTCCTAGCCCTGGCCAGCTGCAAAGGAAGGGAGGGTGCGTACAGCCTTGAGAAGTGGAATCAGAGTTAGAATCGACTTCTCAACATTCAAGTGTGGTGGAATCAGAGATAGAAATCATTTCTCACATTCACCCCCTTACAGAATACACAAACATCCAGATGTGTAATGTAGGGGAAAGGTTTCTTGTATAATGCTTGCTTGTATATTACTTGCTTGTATAATGATTTTTAGCGGGCTTTCTCATATTCATTTGTTTTTATTATACATTTTCAAGTTATTTTTATGACGCATAAGTCACTCCATAAAGAGGGCGTGAGCTTTAGTATTGGGGTATAAATATGCTGTATACCGTATACCTGGCAGAGAGCTTTGTCGATAAACTGTCTCCAGTGTGCACCTGTCTGCAAATAAACTCACTTGTTATTCTGTTATTGAACCCTAACTTGTATTTTTTATTCACGCTTTCACATTACCTATATGAAACTGTTATAAAATTTCCTACTGATAACATTTTCTTCTAGACAAGAGAGCTGTGGATGCTGCTGTACAGAGTTTTGTTGAAGCAAGTAAATTAAGAGCTGCTCTGGAAAAAACAAAAGTGGAGAAAGCATCCAGCAATGGCAAGAAAGTGCCTCTGAAGACCTCCAGCTCAAGTGTGAAAACAAAGAAACCGGTCAGTAGCACAATTCCTGCAAAGAAGAGCAGCAGCAGCAGTAGTAGCAGCACCATAAAGAAGTCCAGCAGCACTGCAAGTTTTAGCTCAACAAAGATGAGTAGCAGCAGCACAGTAAGGAAACCTAGCAGCAGTAGTGTCAGCTCAACAAAGAAGTCTGCAGCTAGCAACTCCTCCGTAAGGAAACCTGGTTCAAGCAGTTCTTCTTCTTCAGTGAAGAAGCCAGAGTCTAGCACTTCATCAGCAAAGAAGCCTACCACCTCATCAACCAAGAAGCCATTGGCTGGTAGCTCGGTTTCGAAGAAGCCTAGCACAAGCATCTCATCCGTGAAGAAACCTATTCCAAGCAAACCATTTGGCACCACTGACAGGAGTCAAAGTGCCTCAAGAGGAACTTCTAAAACACCAATTAATGAGATCTACAACACCCCTCTTCATAGGGTGAGCAACTTAACTTTGTCTGAGCACATTCCAAATACCTTTCTCTAGCAATGATGAAAACAGTATCACGGGATGTGTGAGCAAAGATGAAATATGTTAACTGTTAAACTGTTCCAAATTTTAATGTAAAAACGTTATACCATGATTGGATACAGTGAGATAAATACGTTAATTCTAAAATTACATCAGTTAATCGTAAACTACCTACTTCAATTTTTCTAGTCTTTTTTTGTATGAAATTCATTGTTTTTTGGTAACTCACTGCTTTAAATGTCAAAGAAAGCTGATCATTTATATTATGTTTTTTGTTTCAGTTTAAAAACAAAACAAATCCTGGCACTATCATTCATGTAACCAATCTACCAGACCAAGGCTATTCTGATCAAGATATATTGAAAATTGTACAGCCGTTTGGCAAAGTTTGTGACATTCTCATCATACGTTCAAAAAACGAGGTAAGTAGACTAAAAAAAAAAAAAGCTGTGTGTGCTGTGCACGCACATAGTAAGTGAAACTTCTTTGTCTTTTGTCACAGAAATTGTATTTGTGATGGTGATGTTTTTAATTAAAAATCAAAACACAATTTCAGTTCCAACACAAAGAAGTTTGACCGCGGGTTTTTAGCTATTTGCACGTGTGGGTGTGTGTGGGTGTCAGTGGGTGTCAGTCTGTGTGTGTGTGTGCGTCAGTCTGTGTGGGTGTGGGTGTCAGTGTGGGTGTCAGTCAGGCAGTCAGTCAGTCAGTGTGTGTGACTGACACACTGACACACACACATACTGACACACACACAGTGTCAGTCAGTCGGTGTGTCAGTCAGTCAGTGTGTCAGTCAGTGTGTGACTGTGAGTGACTGCCTGTCTGTCTGACTGTGTATGTCTATCTGTCTGTCTGTGTGTGACTGAATGTCTGTCTGTCTGTCTGTGTGTGACTGTGAATGTCTGTCTCTGTCTGTCTGTGTGTGACTGTGAATGTCTGTCTGTGTGTGACTGTGAATGTCTGTCTGTCTGTGTGTGACTGTGAATGGTCTGTCTGTCTGTGACTGTGAATGGTCTGTCTGTCTGTGTGTGACTGTGTATGTCTGTCTGTCTGTCTGTCTGTGTGTGACTGTGTATGTCTGTCTGTCTGTCTGTGTGTGACTGTCTCTGTGTATCTGTGTGTGACTCTGTCTGTCTGTCTGTGTGTGACTGTGTATGTCTGTCTGTGTGTGACTGTGTATGTCTGTCTGTGTGTGACAGGGGGTGTGGGTGGGTGGTCTGCGCTCCGTGTCCCCTTCAGCGGGCGTGTGGGGGGAATGACTGACTGTTTTTTTAAATAGTATTTATAATAAAAAAAAATCTGCCTCTGAACAAACTGTTTAAAGCTCAGACCCATTGATAATTTAAATTATGCACTTTTTCTTTCATCCTTGTTGTTGGAGCAGTCTGTTAGCAACATATACCATCAACAAAAAAAAACTTGTTTAAAACTGCAGTTCAAGATGCGTTTAAAAAAAACAAAAAAACCTTCATTCAATATGTGCATCATTACAATCTGCACACTGACAATAGCTGTGTTGCTGATCGATCTGTTCTCCTGTAATCGATCACTTTGCTCAGGGTTATTTAAATGACTATTATTACTGCAAAACAGTACCCACAATGCAAAGTTCTGAGTGGAAGATCATGTGACGAGGCAGTTACTAGATACAATTGGTGGCAGTTACTAGATACAATTGGTGCACTGCTAGAGAGCGTGCGGTGCGCAAGAGCCAGAGCCTGTCTCGGAAGAGGAAGGGGTGGGTGTGACTTTGTAAATGGTTTCTATAGAAACAAAATTCTTGTTACATTATAATACAATAAAAATATCTTTAAATTTTTTTTTTTAAATGCTACAAGTGTTTTCTCATAGTACAGAACTAATTTATTAAAAAAACAACATGTAGCCTATTGCTTGAACAGCAGCTTTGATGTATTATATAATGAGCACCCCCTTTTTTTATCTCTGATTTGTCACTGTTTAATCTTACCGCCATCATTCCCAGGTAAGCTGATACAGACAAATAATATGGTGCATAATGTTCTCCTCGTTAATTGGCAGAATCTGTACACTTATTTATTTTTGGTCCGTATTGGCTAAACTGGGGTGATATCCCCACTGTAGTTCTGCTTTGGAGAACTCAAAATGTAGTTTCGTATATATAAGTGTATATATGTGTATATATGTATATATATATATATATATGTGTATGTATGTATATGTAAAGCATATTATCTAAACTGGCAATCGTTTGGTGCTCCTGTTATAAATCTGTATAAATCCTGATTGGGTGCCTAACTAAATGGCCACCTTCTAACTTTGTATGGCAGTTTGTGAGATTCTGCAGCTGATATGTAACATTAGATTACTAAGTAACACATTATTGTTATAGACATCAGTAATAGCAGATCTGCTGTTTTTTAACACGGTTATATATCTGTCTGTGATACTTTGTTGCTGAAGGGCAGAGTTCAAAAAGGTGTCAGAACCTTTTTCAAAAGGAAGTGGATATGACTTTCTAAATGGTTGCTGTTGCAACCAAAGGATGATCAGTACATAAAAAAATCATTAAAAGTGGCATTAAGAGTTTTAAAAAACCGCAGACGTATGCTTACTGCAAACTGCAGTATGTCTTTATATTGTGCCATTAGTGTACATAGGCGCTTCTATGTAATACACGTGACAATCATATAAATAACAAATAATATAAAGGGGAGTAGTGCCATTTAGGAAAAGTAGTCCCTGCTCCGAAGAGCTTCCTATCTAATTGGTTGGTAGGAAGAACGTACAGAGACAGTAGGAGGGTGTTCTGGTAAGTGCGTCTGCAGGGGGGCGAGGTTTATATATGAGGTGTTGATTATAAGCCATGGAGCTACCCATATGCTTCCTTAAGCAGGTGTGTTTTGAGGTGGGTCTTAAAGTGTATAGATGGGGTTCTAGTCGAATATTGAGGGGAAGGGCATTCCAAAGGTGTGGGGCAGTCAATGAGAATGGTTTAAGGCGGTAGAGGGCTTTAGATACAATATGGCTAGAGAGAAGACATCCTTGAGCAGAACGCAAGAGTCGGGATGGTGTATAATGAGAAATTAGGGCTGAGATGTAAGGAGGATTAGAAGAGTGTAAAGTTTTAAAAGTGAGGAGGAGAATTGAGTGTGAGATGCGGGATTTGATAGGAAGCCAGGAGAGGGATTTCAGCAGGGGAGGCGCTTTGACAGATTTCGGTAATAGTGATTTTGGCAGCAGCGTTATCTAATGATTTAATATTACAGAAAAGACTCATTGGAAAAAAAAAACACGTATAGGATTGTTCACGTTTTTGCTGCTTTAAGGCAAGGAAATCATCAATCTTTCCTTTCTGAGCACTGAGACGGTGTGGGTGCTCAGATAGTTCTGGTCTCAATAATCTAAATAATATTCATAATAGTACAGAGAAAAAAACTCATGCATGGAGTGGGTATTTAAACCTTGTTCCGTGAGATCATGAAAATAATAATTATAACCCTCCTGAAGGTGACAGCAAAAGTTGGTATCACAGAATGATGCAACCTCATTGGGGATACAAATGGGAAGAAAGCGCAAAACCTTCAGTGTAGTATTAAAAAATGAGTTTATATGTAATCCACTACAAGGTGCCCCCAACAGCTGTGAGCCTGCCGATTCTCTTCCTGGCTGTGTACAGCTGGAGCGTGTGACGCGTTGTGCGTCACTCAATTGCCGGAGCCAATCAGTGTGAGCAAGCTCCCCTGCCTGTGACGGAGGAACACTCTGAGGAACAGTGTTCAGCTGCCGAGGATAGAGACGAACAGTGGCAGTGTGAATCACACAAAAGAGCTGGTGCCCCTGTCCCCCTTCCCCTGTGAACATACGGAGGAGGCTGTAAAGTGATCTGGGGTGAGCCACTATCTACCCAAGTCATCGGGCGGAGGTTAATCATCTTGCGATATCGAAGCAGCGGAGCACCCAGACATTGTGGAATCCGTGCAGTAGTTGTGGGAGCACCTGATCATCACTGGTTTTTATACCTACATGCTAATTCTAATCATTCTTTCTGTACGTGCATACATTACCTTTTATATATAAACTCATTTTTTAATACTACACTATGAGGGTTTTGCGCTTTCTTCCCTTTTGTATCCCTGTTTAGCTGGTGTTATCCTGACCCCAGTTTATTCAAGACCGCAGCAGACCCTTCAGGTCCAAGGGAAGTTTTCTCTTGTTGCTACACTTTGTATTGTGGTGTTTAGATTTCATCACTCATACACGGGTTCAATACACACCCTCTTTGATTTGTTAATCATATATTTTTTTCACTGTGTGGTTTATTCACTTTTATAGTTATATACAATACAATTATTTATATACACATATCGATGCGCGAGGACACTTTTTTGTTTTTATGTAACCTCATTGGGAGTATTAAACTTGAAATCTTCAACATAAAAGAGTACAGTACTCACTTTGTTAATGATGTTGGATTTAATCTCTTATCTATTGTAATTCTAACCCACTCCTAGAGTCTCTCAGATGAGACGTGCCAAACCGCAGGTAGAAAGATCCAAGTGAGAAATATAAAGATTCAGCAGCGCACAGACAGCCTTGAGGATTTCCTTGATAAAGCTCCTTAGAGGTGCGAAATGCGTAGGAAGATTTTTTTTAACTCTTTTTTGTGATGGACTAATAAATACATATTTTTACTAATATTTTACCTGGCTCCCTTGGCTGTGCGCTGCTGAATCTTGATATTTCTCACTTTCTGAGCACTAGGCAGAAAACCCTTTCAGAAATTCATAGGGTAGGAGCAATATAGGGTAAAGTATGTTCTGTGGTCTTTTTAAAAAAAAAAAAAAAAACTTTTTTTTTTTTAGTTATTTTCTTCACCCTGCCCCCCCTCCATATTTTTTTATTTCACGAACATCAGTAGTTATTTTGCCAAAACTGTTGTTCTTCACGTGTTAGGCTTCATTTTTAATGGCAACACTAAAACAAATGGATTTTCAATAAGCGCGCACTTGCGCACGATTTTGTAAGCGTCCCAAAATTGTTCATGCTGTGCAACGGCTGCATCACAGGAGCGGTTCAACCAATGGGAGCAACCCGCTCATGTGACGCCATGCCTTCGCCATACCTCTCCAGCCTGCAGTGCAGGTTTCGCGCTCGAGGGACATAGTGCGCGTGCACTACCGGCTCTACAATAAACAAGGCCTTAGAGGTCATTTGGAAATTCTAAGGAGGCAAAACTTTAACTTGCCACACCTAGCATGGTTGGATGTAGACAACTGCAGAAGGTTTTTTTGTTTGCTACTTTAATGGGGATGAACGGGTGTGTGTTCTTTTGAGAATTTGTGCTTTCTAGGCAAGCAGCTTGTGACATTTTTATGGCATATATGAGCCCCATACAGGAAATAACATTTATTGCGTAAATGCACATCTTATTGCGTAAATGCACATGTACCTTAATACTCTTTCATTGTAGGCGTATATAGAAACGAATTTTAAGGAGGCAGCCATGGCAGCTGTGAGATACAGTGAAACCGTGCCAGTGAGAGTACAAAACCAGCAAGTCCATCTGTGTTTGGCAGGCCAAAGCAATGTAAGTGATTGGTTCTTGTATGTTTTTTCCACATAAACAGCAATCTCTCTGATCTTTATTTATATATAGATATGTAGATACAGGCAGTCCTCGTTTTACAACGAATGGCTTATCCAACGCTATGCAATGCATACCTATATTCATTTTTACACAAAGAAAAAGAGAAAGAAGGGTCAGGTCAAAAAGGTGCACTCATACAATACAATACAACACACACACACACACACACACACACACACACACACACACACACACACTGTTCGACAAACCTATATACATTTGCACGCCCCGGGCGAGTGGATTTAACATTGTGGCGAGCTCCTATTGGACCAAGCAGCACACGTGTCATACTAGGTGGCGAGCAGATTTTTTTTGTTGTTCGGTCGAGTAGATTTTTTTGGAGATATATATATATATATATACGCTCTTGCGACACTTTGTGTATATATACACACATAAACAACGTTGCAAAGCGTCGTAAGATCGTTGGATAAGCCGTTTTGGCGTTGTAAAAATGAATATAGATTAAACACAAAATAGATGCCGCAATCAAATCACCCCTGGATGACTAAATAATCAAAAGATAACCAAAGGTCAGGGTAGGGAGTGACCCTCTGGTGGTGCTACCGACCCATGGGGAATATATTACACAAAGAAAAATAAAAAGAAGGGTCAAAAAGGTGCACTCAAACAATGTATAATGAAAAAATGGACTTTATTAGCAAAGAGCATAAAAAACACACAAAACAGACCCACACAAATCATATAATAAATTGCTGTGTGACACAACGATGGAAAGTTAAACACCAAAGAGGCACATAAAGTCTGGTAGGAACCAAAACAAAAAAATACAAATATACCATAACAGAACTAGGGGAAAGAAAATTCCCCCAGTAGTGTAACTTAGATCGGCCGACCAGTGCACTATTTGGACTCCCTTCTCTTGCTGCTTATTCCATGTGTGCAGCATAGCTTTGGCATCAGTTTTCTAGAGTCCGTTTGCAGCACATTATAGGGTCTAATTTTTATTTATTTTCAGCTGTGCTATACCATCTCTCACCATCACTAAGAGGTTAATGTATTAATTTTTTCCTGTGTTCTGGTTTGATTTACCAATTACATTTATTATTATTTTTTTTGCTCTAGATCGGCCGATCTAAGTTACACTACTGGGGGAATTTTAACCAATCAGAGAGCAGGGTTTTCAATAATACCCTGAATTTTACTGCTTTAGCCTCTAATATACGATATAATATATTATTTATTATGTTATATTATATATATAATACAGTATATACACTATAATTTGTGTGTGCTGCATATCTTACTGTCTGCATTAAATATTTGGTGTATTTGTGTTAAAAATGCCTTCAGGAAACGGAACCTTTCATTTAAACAGTGTTCCTATGGGAAAACCTGTTTCGCTTTACAACGTTTCGTTATCCAACGCCATTTTGAGTAACACATTGTGTCGGATAACCGAGGACTGCCTGTACGTGGGTGCTCTAACTGCAAAAGGATTAGGGATGATGGAAGATTGAAGCAGGCTCTCCAGGACTTGTTGACATTTTGTAATATTTTTCACTTTTTCAATGAGAGAGAGACTTTGTATCTATCGTCTCTATCTGTATCTATAGTCTATCTGTATATGTCTGTATCTATCAGTTCTAGTATAATTTTATAATTTTGTTTCGTATTTTATTTGTAGCCTGAAATTGAAAGGAAAATTGAGAATTCAAGGTAAGCATATGTTGATTTGGTGAGATCCCTTCCAGATGTGAATTCTGTTTAGACATTTGTTCATGTACTGGGGAATACTACATTTCATTAACTTTCTAGATGCTTGACTGTCTGGATTAATATTGAGGAGTGCATAATTGGTATTTTAAAGATTGGCATGTTACATAGCTTTTTCTTCATTAGAATATGTTGGGGCAACACAACTGACACTTTTAGCCATTTAACAGTTATGAACCACTAAGCTCTGCAATTGCTCTGAAGTCTTCAAAGGAGCAGTTCCACCATAAATTACCTATCTTGAAAGTTAATGTCCCCTAAAGTGGAATAATACCCTTTTTTTCCTATGTGTTTTGTATTTTTAAAACGCCTTAATCCTGCAGTAGTGTTCACAAGCTTTTTTCTATGCAGATTTCAAAGTGAACGTTTATAGAAACTCGTATCCTGAGCTCTTATACATGGGCTCAATTTCTATAAATAATGTAAATTTCAGTAAGCAGTGTGGATAGGACACCCTACTGTGGCAAAAAAAATCGTAAAGATCATAAACGTGCACAGGAAACTGTACTTTTAATGCAATAGCTCCACTTGTTCCCCATTGAGATATGTTGGCAACTAAATAGTATGGTTTTTGGTCAACTCAAGTAAAGGTGCCAGAAAGGGACAGCTCGAGTTTGTTTGTGACAGATTACAGAAGTCACTTTCCCTGGGCCCAACTTCTAATTGCGGAGATGCTGCTGTTGGTAGGAAGGCTGAGTGACTTATATGTTAATATGTGTAGATTGAAACTTTTAAGTTCTTCTGTCTCTCATTTGAATCTGTTTTTAAACTGCTGAAGTTTCTAGTAATATCATTTTTATTTCAATGTTGTAAAGTGCTCAATACTTTTGAACTTTTTTTTCTGTAGTTATAAAGCTGCAAAATCGGGAACTCTGGCAGGTAAGTTACTTTGTTTTTGTATCGCTTTTGAGTACCAACCGAAATAGTTTTTAAATCTGTAACTGACCATTGTAGTAATGATAATTTGTTCTTACATAGTGATGACCATGTACACAGGTCTCTGCACCTGCAAAGCTTCCAATCTTATTTTGGGGTCTGAGGCACAACGTGAATGTCACGATTGCAGACACTGTGATTTGAGCCAGGGTCACCTATTATAACCCTTTGGTTGCCTAATAGCTATTATGTCATGGGGTCAAGCCCTGCCCTGGGACTTTCAGGAGGAGTTTGCGTAGTGGGATGGAAAGAGGACTCGTCCATTCCGTCATCGGTGGTTGCTAGTGCCGGGGGGGCCGTGGCACCCAGGGGGGTTAAGACTATTCTTTGCCACTAAGCTACTTAGTTCAGCCTTATTGTCAAACATGGTGTGATTTAGAGGCTCTTTCATCATTGAAGAGCCTACAGTTCAACACACTGGTGATTGCAAAAATGCTATAATATTTTGCTTACTGTACAGAATAGTGTTGCTCTTGTGGCTTATTGCTCCTCGGAGTGCTAAGGAAATGTTCATGTTTTTGCAATTAAATTATTAACCAATAATGTCTGGTGTTCCAAAAAGCATACAATCAATCTGTTTAGTTTACAAGGAATGTAGTATTTGTGTTTAAGCTTTGTATTACAGTGCTTAAAGTTGCTTACTAAACATTTTAATTGAGCCAGTTTACACATGGTATACACAATAAGTTTGCATACTTATGGAAAATGTAAATGTTAATTGATCAGCGTATCATTACTTGGTGACTAGATTTGCCTTCAAAGCATTGCAAAGAGGTTGCAACCCACTGAAGTAGTACAAAACTATTTGCACCCTATTCATGCAGTCACCAAATGAAGTTATGTTGTTTTGGTGTGGGCTAGATCTAAAATTCCTCTCTTTTTCCCTCCCCCCCCCGCCAGTTAAGCCCAAAGTAACTCCAAATGTCAAACCTGCAAGCAAGAAAGGCAAGTGTATTTTTTTTTGCATATGCATGGTTAGCAGACGGCTAAACTCTGTCATGATGTACAAATTCTATATATTTTGTATTTGTTCCAAACCTGTGATTTCTTTCTTAAAATTAAAGATGTTTTAGAAAGTCCTATCAGATTTCATGTATGCTATTGAGCAGACAGTCCAATGGGCCCCTTGCTTGCAAAAAATAAACTCCTGATATGTTTGTTTTAAAAAGGCAACAAAAAGTCAAGTGAACTTTCTGTTATTTTTTTATTTTTAATTTAAATAAAACCTGCTTCCGTAGATAATTACCGCTGTAGGGGGGTGCTGGTAGCTGCTCCGGGTGGCTTCAAGTAATGGCGGATTTTGAAAGCTCCTGTGTCCTGCAGGTCAATACAAAGTCGTGACGACATCCAGTATGCTTCCTATTGGCATGCAGGACGTGGGGGCTTTAAACTGCAGAGAGATACCCTCACCCGCTATGGGAGGCAAGTATCTCTGGAAGCAGGCAGTCCAAGAAGCTGAATTTAATTGGGTTTAATGCCGGAGACCCCTTGCTTCAATCCTATGTAAAACAGAGTGAGAAAACGTCTCACTTGGGTTGCGTCTCTATGGTCAGCATTCTGTTTATTACAGTATGACAACGCAGTAGGAAGGAAGTTGAAAATGGGTTTTTGTGCTATAAAGCAAATGGTTATGCACGCCCATGTCTGCAGTTTTTGATCAGAAATCGATGAACATGGTTTACTAAAATGTCTCCCAACTATGTGAAAATTATATTTTACATTGGTAAAAACTAATTGTGTGGGATGAGTGTCTATAAGGGAATCAAGGTTTTTCTGTAATTTAATTTTTAGGACATAAATCACCTTTGTGCATCCACCTATGTCACATGTAAAATATTTGCACTCGTCTTTCTTGGACTAGAACCAACTTAGGAAACTTTTTATATATACTGCATTTAAGATGCAGTTATGAAGACTTTGAAATTGGATCAGCTAATGAGTGCAGGTGGTATAAATGTGGGCATTGTAAGGTGCACGTAGCGTCAGATGCGTCATTCTCCTTCGAGGAGACTCGCATGCAGGGTTTTTAAAAACTTGGGTCAATTCTGTTGTACAAAAGGACAAAAAAGGTTGTTTGTTCACTTTTGGGTTTGATAGACCTTGTGCAACCTGTACTTGGCTTCTGTGTTAATATTTTGTTGGTGTTTGATAACGTTAATTGAAATCTTTGCTATCCTTTTTGCATTTTAGCGGATCCTGCAGGGTTTGTGACACGGTATAAACTTGCTGATCCCCCAATGAAGGTTGGTTTTCACATTTTTCTTTTCTGGTGTATATAGAAGCTTTTCTGTTAATAAGTAGTTCACAACAAACGTGTTTTTACTCAGTGTTTTACATTAATTCTGTTTAGATAGCAAATGTTACCGTTTTTTGTTTCTCGGAATATTGGCAATGGCTTTCGATGGGGTAATCCCATATGTGAGTCTTCATAAATATTATGACTAGCCGCAGTGTGTTGCGAATCAACACATCACTTTGCACAGAAAACGTAAATTTGTCACTGGAGGAATTTTTATTTTTCTGTTTGTTTCTAACTTTAGACTTCTTTTTCTTTTAGGAATCAGAAAAATGTGTTGTGCTCATTTGTAATTTACCCGAAGTACATTTTTCCGTGGATGATCTTTCAAACATGGCGAAACCTTTTGGTGGAGTCAACGATATTCTCATCATCTCCACTCACAGAAAGGTCGGTGTATAAAATGCTCCTTGTACTAGAGCCAGGTTGGATATTGCACCATTGCTTCCTAAGATTTCTGGAGAAAACTTGCATTGCAGAGAAAGATGGAGAGTATCTGGTGCTCAAGAATCATGAAAAGACACCATGTATTACCAGGGCATTGCTTGTTCTAACACACATTCACGTACTAGTTGAAAATTCTAGGAGTTTCATATATGTTAAAAAATTTCCATTTTTATCTTGAATTGCCATACATAATATAACATATTTTGGGCTGAAGGAGTGGCTTCACCTGGTTTGAGTCCCATGGTCGGCTCGCTCTCTGTGTGACTGGGCACGTAAAATTGTATGTTCTACAGGGCCCTGCCCTGTCCCTGAAAAATTCTACGTGCTGCGTACACAGTCGTCGCAATATAAAGCGAAAAATACTGTATATATATATATATATATATATATATTATTAACACACAGGTGAATACCGCATCACTTCCAAAAAAAATTAAATGCAATGTCAAATAAACCTACCTAAATCAGAAAAATATAACTGATATAGTTGTAACAGAAATAAAGTATAAGTTGTAGGCGGTGCTAGTTTACTTGCAGAATGAATTCATTACACCAGGTTTATATTGGTAATGACCTGTTTGAGAGACTTTATTTGCAAAGTGAAGACCTGGTGGTCTGTTAAAACAGGTCTCTCTTCTTAACTATAAGGGCATCCTTACCTGACTGGATGATTGGAATGTGTGTGTTTGATCATAACTCATTAGGAAGCAACATGTCAATGTGACAAAAATGATTATATATATATATATTCTTTTTGTTGTTCGGCGAGTAGATTTTTTGGTGATTTTTTGGTGATTTGTCGACCACTGTGTGTATATATATATATATATATATATAAACCCTGTCTTCCCATAAGAAAAGGCACAAAAGCAGCAACACTCAGATAAAGCAAAAAGACATGTATTAGCAGTTACAAAACAGCACACTATAAAACCAACGTTTCGGTCCTAGGCAGGACCTTCCTCAGGGGGGTGCTACCAGACAATGACACCCAGAGAACATATATACCCCATAGTTCACCATGTGAGGACAATTAGAGGCAGCTAATTGTACAATCCTGGAGCTCCACGAGTGCAATCAGTGTATGAGGTAGTACGGCGGCCATCTTGGAAATCAGGAGACAGAGCAATGTATGCTATCTCACATGGGCAGATGAGTACAGGCTCCCCCGGTGGACAAAAAAAATCCTAGCGTCCAATGTTGCTAGGAAACGCATGTGTGGCGTCATAAAGTCCTGGGAAGTCAGCTCAAAGTAAAGTTGCGCATGTGCAAGGCTCTGTGACAGCACCAGAGTGTCACGCCGATTTTTTTGTCCACCGGGGGAGCCTGTACTCATCTGCCCATGTGAGATAGCATACATTGCTCTGTCTCCTGATTTCCAAGATGGCCGCCGTACTACCTCATACACTGATTGCACTCGTGGAGCTCCAGGATTGTACAATTAGCTGCCTCTAATTGTCCTCACATGGTGAACTATGGGGTATATATGTTCTCTGGGTGTCATTGTCTGGTAGCACCCCCCTGAGGAAGGTCCTGCCTAGGACCGAAACGTTGGGTTTATAGTGTGCTGTTTTGTAACTGCTAATACATGTCTTTTTGCTTTATCTGAGTGTTGCTGCTTTTGTGCCTTTTCTTATGGGAAGACAGGGTTTCTATATTGATTTCTATGGAGCATGCACCTTGACTTTACATTTGTTGCTTGGAGTGCTGGCTGCTGCTTTTTGTTATATATATATATATATATATATATATATATATATATAAAACAAATGCTATGTTTGCTGTAGGCAAAGAGCAAAATAAATAAGCTTTGTAGAGCCTGAAGTAATGATGTTACTGGCAAGTCCGATTAATATTGATTTCTAAAAACTGAGTTTAAATCTAATACTTTTTTTAAATAAAATAAAAAAATTCACAGGTTTGGTTTACCTGAAGTAGAGCCATGCACGATGTATTTTAATGTTTGAAGCGTGCAAAATACAATTTTTTTTTAACATTCCTAATTTTCAAATGACTAGGACTTGGACTTTTATAAAATGATTTGCATATTCAACTAATTCTGCGCTCTTTGGTTTTGTTTCATTGAAAGGCATATTTGGAGTTGGCGAGTCAAAATTCAGTTGACTCCATGATAAAATTTTACACCGTCTTCCCTACGTCTCTGGCTGGAAACTTGCTGTCAATAACTGTGGCTTCTCGATATAAGGATGTAAAAGATGAGGTGAGACGTTAAACATTTACTTGTAAGAATAACCACTAAAGGAGGAGTGGTTGGAAAGGTGCTGATCATGAATGTTATAAGCTTGTTGATTTAGTTGCAGCCTTAGCCACGCAATGCAACCGTTTGTGCTGCCCGAGAGATACATTAATATATTTATTAATTTGTCTTTTTTTTCTTCTATATTTTTTTAAATTCTGTTTTTGGTATCTTTGGGCCTTTTTCCTGAGATTTTAAGCATCAAGAAACAGGCACACTGGAATGAATAAAAATGCCTATGATTTTGAAAAACCAGGTGTGGCCAACTTCACTCCTCAAGAGCAACCAACAGGTCAGGTTTTACGGATATCTCTGCTTCAGCACAGGTAGCTCAATCAGTGGGACAGTCGTTGACCTGTTGGTGGTCCTTGAGAATTGGAGTTGGGCACTCCTGGTATAAACCATATCAGCCAAAAAACATGAACGATATGCAACCATAATTTATTATTGGGAATGGTTTAAAACAAAAATGATGTTATAGGAACGGGGTCCGAGTCTTTTAGATGAGTTACTATTTAACTCTGATCTTGAGGTAGTTCCTCTGGTTGTTTTTTTGCCCCCCATATGACTTGGCCACTACACTTGCACTTCTACATACAGCTGAACTTAGTCAAATACAGGCACAATACGTCTGCTAGTTATGCTATACACAAGCAAAGCATTAAACGAAGCATGGCTGATAGGATACTCAAGTTATTATAAATACAAAGAAGAATCAGTACAAGATACATTCAATGTTATTCACCTATTCTGGGCTAGAGATTAAGATTTAAGCTGTGCTGCATGTTGCAGGATAAGCAGTAAACATTTCATAATTCTGACTGTCATCATTCATGTCCTGTTCTTCTCTCAGCACATCTTTTGCTTTTTGGAGTAGCACCAAAGTATGTAGTTTTTGTTAGGCGTTGGTTTTGTTTGGTATCATTGTTCGCTAACCAACCTGATGAATTCAAAAGGGGCACTCACATGTATCCAGGTAGTAAGTTGTTGCAGGTGCTCAGACTGACACAATTAGAAGCATTCAGATAAGAAAACTGTAATAGCCGGCACTCCAGTGGACTTGGTTTTTAATAGTTATTTCATGTTTTACACCAAGGCCCCTGGAGTGACCGCTATTACTGTTTTCCTCTCTAACAACACACAGATACCCAGTAAGCTCATTTAAGCCCCAAAAGTTACCGTGTGTGTGTGTGTGTTAATCTGCATGTCTTAGGCAGGTCTGCAACGCTGCCTTTCCCCATCATCACCCAGCATACAGCACTTCCACTGCAGCAAGGGATTCTGGGGAATGACATGCAAATGAGCACACAGTGTCACTTTTTGCCTCAATAACCATTTTTAACATGGTTCCCTATAGGCTTAAGCTTGCTGCATGGTCACAGCTTTGAGCACAGCCAGGGTTAGGGTGCATACCCAGAAAACCACCCACAGACAGCTGTTTCGACCTTGATGGGTCTCATCAGTGTGGGGTTGATTTTAACTGGGTATGCAAGAGAGGCTATGGGATAGGCTATACCATAATACTTAGTTAAGTTATGGTGAATAAAACAAGTGACAAAAACCCTCCACAGGAAAGCAAATATGCAAATACAACTGTATGCTCATCTGCATGTCTTAGGCAGGTCTGCAACCCCGCCTTTCCCCATCACCCAGCATACAGCACTTCCACTGCAGCAAGGGATTCTGGGAAATGACATGCAAATGAGCACACACATACATATATATATATATATATTATATATATATATATATATTATATATATTACACACACACACATATATATTATATATATACATATATTATATACATATACATATATATTATATAATATATATATATATATATATATATATATATATATATACACACACACACACACACACACACACACACACACACACACACACACACACACACACACACACACACACACATATGTATATATATGCACACGCATATATATATATATATATATATATATATATATATATATAAACACACACACACATCTGTGTGTGTGTGTGTGTGTGTGTGTGTGTGTGTGTGTGTGTGTGTGTGTGTGTGTGTATATATAAATGTCAAAAAGGAGTATTACTGGGCATGGCAATATATACTACAAACAAACACAAACAGCCCCGTGCTACACCCAATGTCAAAAATACACAGTGAAATACCTATATATCTCTTGAATAAAAGGGTCATTTAGTTTAACACTTTGGCCATGCAGCTGATTGCGCCAGATCTAATACAGAGTATTCTTCCTGGTTTTGTCCAGGTAAATAAGAATTTCAATTTGTATGGTCATGCCTTGGAGGGGCTTACAATGCTTTGGCAAAAGTGTTAAACTAAATGACCCTTTTATTCAAGAGATATATAGGTATTTCACCTGTGTATTTTTGCCATTGGATTTAGCACTGAGCTCCTGTTTGTTTGTTTCCTCTCTAATCATCCTGACATATTACAAGCGGTTCTCTTTTAGGGGGTTATTCATTAAACTGCGATAGTGCCGATAAGGGCATTATCGCACAGATACATCCTTATAGTTCAATAGGCATTTGTGTGATGGTCCCCTGATCCTAATAAAGAACTTCCTTAGGCCCATGAAGAGTTCAATCGTATGCAAACAAATGAGACCAAACTCTTCCACGTCACAAGGAAGATGGCGTCACCGCATATTAGATAGGGGTATTGGTGTTTCGAAGATCACGGTGGGTCATTCAGGATGGTAGTACAGCTGTACATTTTTGGGACTGAACTAATTCGTTTTTTGTCAGATTTACAGATATTTTGGGAATACTGGTATTCCCCAGATGTTCTTGTTATAGTCCAGCATGATGCATTCAACATTGGCATGCTTAGTGAGGTTGAGAGGTAGACTTTAGTCCACCGCTGAAAGGGATATGTTGCTGCTTTCTCTATTGCCCCCTGCTTACCCCATGTGTAATTATAAAGATGTGTCCAATTAAGCACTGTTAGAATGGGAATTTATTTTTCTACAGACAGAGACCCCATTTGTTTAACCTTTCCTCTTCTGTGCTTTGGCAATCAGGTCTCAGTGATGCACAGAGTAGTACACATGATAATTGGATTTTTCAGACTGCTAAATGGTGATCTGAATAGAGCCAGCTAAAATATGTTCTGTATTCATCCTTTATCTAAAGGCACTGTCCACAAGGACCTCACATACTCACTGTTGTATTCACTGGTGAGCTGGCACTAATACAAAGTAACTGCTGCAATGAAATGTTATATCTTATCTTATGCCAGCCACATTTACAATAAATTAATGTCTCTTTTTCAGGATCGTATTTTTGCTGAGATAATAGAAGGTTCGCCATATAAGGTATAATGTCACATTTACTTGCACATATATAGTAGGATATGAGTGATATTTTCTTATTTAATTTGCATTTTGGCCTTTCACTTCTGCTTTTAAACATTCGTAAAGATGAAGTATCTTGCAGTCCATAGGATGTTGCTCTTTCGCAATTTCTTTGTACAAGCAATAAACAGCTACAGATATTTCTCTTCCCCCCCTTCCCCCCTCCCCCATTTCTGATTTTTCCGGCTCTGAAAGGCTTACCATTTGGTGTTGCAGTGCTAGAGGAAATGGCAATAGGTTGCAGTATGGTGTGGCAATTCTCCTGGATTAGAGGCAGACACCAGTGTACATGCCACCTCCTTTACAGCTTTGCATGGTAAATCAGGTCACATTTATTGGTATTGATTTTGGTTGTTTAACTTTGTACTTGCAGATAACGCCTTCGATTTATGAACGTTTTGTACATCTTTCTAACCTCCCTGAGAAAGGGTTTACTGAGATTGAGATAGTTTGTGTAGGACTGCGATTTGGAAGAGTTGAGCACTACCTCATCATAAGTAATAAAAGAAAGGTAAGCGGTGGTATATAACCCTAGTGGGAAGGAAGGCTCACCAAAGTCCACACTTCCTTATATTGGTGGTGAGACATGTATTTGGCTTTCCTGGTGCTGTGACCACTAGACGCAGGGGTGAGCAAACTTTTTATGCCGAGCCCCCCTTTTCATGCATGAAATTTCTCGGGCCCCCCCTGCCTGATGTAATCAAAATCACATGAGAAAAAAAAACCCTTTATTAAACGGTATACAATGTAAATACAAATGTCTAAATACTTATATTTCAACAGCTCACGCTTGCAAAATGTGGCGGTGTCCACGCTGCCGCTGAGAGCGGTGACATCACCAACTCCAAGCATGAGCACAGGGTGGCCTGCATAATTTTGCGAGCAGGGGGGGGGGGGGGGAGGGAGGTGGTGTGTGTGTGTGCTGCTGCTGAGCGTGCTTCAAAGTCAAGTTTGTTTGTCTCGCCAAGCTTTGGAGAGCGTACGCCCCCCAGTTTGCACACCGCTGCATTTAATCACCACACACAATCACAACACAGCACACATACTCAATCACAACACACAATCAATCACAACAGACACACATACAATCACAATCACAACCAACACAGACACAACACACACAACACACACACGCTCAATGACAACCAACAAAGACACAATACACACAATATTAAGTCACACACTTTCACCTGGGGGAGGAAGTACAACTGTAAGCATGCTCCTGCCCCCCATGCTGCTGAAAAGCGGGTAACACAGGAGGAGGAGGGCTTGTCTGTGTGCAGGGAAGGGCCCGCCCCCGCAGCAGGCAGCCCCCGCAGCAGGCAGACAGCACAGAGAAGCAGCAGCAAGGAGCTGCTTCTTGGCCTCCTGTGCACAGCTCTGCTCGCCCCAGGTTTCCCTGCACGCTGCCTGCGCCCCCCAGTTTGCCACCGCTGCACTGGAGCAGCGACTGGCTTAATTAAGCGGTTCATTCAGTTGGCGTAGAAGCAGTCTCATATGTATGCAGAATCTGTGGCAATGCTAGTGTCCCTGAGGCCTTTTATTCGGCTCATTATTATTATCATCATCGTTTGTTTGTAAAGCGGCAACATAATCTGCAGCGCGGTACAAGGTGGCATTAATTACGTTCAGTCATGTAGTACCACATGGCTGCGGTTATTGCCCATTACACTGCATAACATGCATTTGTAATGTGAAATACTGTACATAAGGCTACAGATGTAGGACCTGCAATGATTCTGAGCTGTATAAATATTGGGACATCATGTGCCAACCTATATCACCCCCATGTTCCCATTGCATCTTTTAAAAAATAAAATTACTTTTATCGTGCTTTTTTTTCACCCTCGCTTTTCTTACATGCTCTTTTCTTTATAATTTATACAATTGTTTAGTTATTAATGGTTTTTTATTTTTTTTTGTAACCTGCAAGCTTGGTAAATATAGCATGCATTTTAGTAGCTTTTGACATGGTGGTTTCATTTATTTTGTACAATTTTGTCTTCTGTTTTTGATAGGCAATCCTACATATGTGTAGTGTGGGTGCTGCTAAAGCAATGTTCAATTTCCTGTCTCAGTATCCCTGTTGTATTGGAGACAGAGTGGTACAGTGCAGCTTGTCCTCCAAAAAACAACTTTCAGAGGTAAGATTGAAGACTATTATTTGGTTGATTGTAAGGATATTGTTTGGTTTTAATGACTTCACTAAAGGAGTACAGGTACACAGCATATCTACAAATATGTCATTTAAATGATTTAATGTGTATCTAGATTTGTTCCCATATTTCACCGGATTGGACACCTCCAGCATGAGATCACAGCATTTTTATTATAGCACAAGTCAAGTAATTATTGTGTAACCATATTTATTTGTATGTAGGGCCAACCATGAATGCCATGTTTTACAGTGGAGTATAAAAGCAATTAAAGAAATTACATGTATAGTCAGGATTAACCAGATTAAATGTGTGTAAACAAAGGAAAAGGTCATCACTGCCGTAAAGAACTTACATAGTTGCATAGTAGATGAGGTTGAAAAAACACATACGTCCTTCAAGGTCAAGCTGCGCTAAATTTAGATAAGATACTTTCTTTTATATTTGTACTTGCAGAATATGACAAACTAATAGTTTGCATCAACATTTTCGTTCCCAGAAGGGGAATCTGCATTGACGTTTTGTTGTAACTCGGCTACATTACAGTTCTGTTTCATTTTTACATTGATAGCTTGTTAAAGGTCCTAGCAATATTTTTCTGTCACTAAAGACTGTCATTCGGTAAACGTATTTGTTTTCTTTTACAGGGGGAATATGTGACTGTGCTGGAAGAGGAGAAAGCGGGGTAAGTTGCCTATTTGACCTGGCATGGATAGTCTGTAATTTAGAAACTATCAGTGTTGTGATACTTTTTTTTATTTTATTTTTAAATGGTAAATGATGACACAAAATATATTAAACAAAATTATGCCATTTACTTTTTTTCTTTTACGTATTGAGCAAGTTAGCAATGCAGAAAAAATTGTAAAAGGTAATTAATAATCTGAGGGTGGGTCACGGTTACATTTCAAAGCGAGCTGTGACTTTCTTGAATTTAAAAAAAAAAATTTTTTTAAATAACAACTTGAACATTTGTATCTATAAATTGAATAGCAACACAGAGTATTTTAAAAGTTATATGTGTTTGTTTTTTAATAGCACTGACACAGAAAGTAATGTGGATGAAACAGAGGTGGCGCAAACTGCTGATGATGCTGTGAAAGTGCAGAAAAGCCGTAAGAAAAGTTCTGCTGCCGTGGTCCCTGCCGTGGTCCCTGCTGTGGTCC
The DNA here is from genome assembly GCF_040206685.1 of Ascaphus truei. Classification (NCBI taxonomy): domain Eukaryota; kingdom Metazoa; phylum Chordata; class Amphibia; order Anura; family Ascaphidae; genus Ascaphus; species Ascaphus truei. The sequence goes on from NC_134483.1 coordinate 538,015,990, forward strand.
CTGCTGTGGTCCCTCGGTCTGTGACTCCAGGCATCAGTTGCTCTGATGAGGATGTAATTATGGTGGTAGAAGATTCTGAAGCAGATCAAGATGCACCTGAAGCAAAATTACAAGCAACCTTCTCCAGTTCTCCAGCATTCTCAGTGCAAGCTTCCACATATGACTCTCTGAAACTCGGAAGCATGTTTGGAAGCAAAGGTTTTGTTAACCTTGGTTCAGTGGAAGATGATGATGGAGAAGAAGAAGCCGCTGAAGCCCCTGAAGCATCGCCACCACCCTATACTTACACTGCAGAGCCAAATGTGCCCAAATGGGATGTTCCTCCATTCATTCAACCAGAGCCTCCAGCAGCTGAGGATTTGGAAGCTCTGGTGTCTGTAGAATCAGATTGTGAGGCATATGCGGCAACAGACTCTGACAGTCCTGATGACAATGACTCTACAACTCTAGAACCATCTGTGCCTGAGACTGAGATGTTGGACCTCTCGGTTACTGCTTCTGAAGAAACTGAAAGAGCAGATGTGGAAGGGTCTATGGTACCGGAGACATTTAAGGATCCAGAGTCTGTAACCCATGCGACTCCGATGATCTCCCAGATTGTCATATCTGAGTCATCAGAAGAAGCACGTAAGGCAACCGCTTCAGGAATTTCAGAAGCAGACAAATGTGAGGCATTAGGGGAACCCAAGGAAATCTTGACAGATGACTCGGTTCAAGAACTTAAACTTAAAAATGTCTCCGACCTTCACAAACAGGAGGAATCTAAAGACTTGGAAAATCCAGGTGTTGGGGAACTGAAATCTCCAGAAGCAACTTCCACACCAGAAGTCCCAGTAGAAATAGGCATGGAAACTGAAGAGACTGAATGTAATGTGGCAAACGGTGAAATTACTAAACAGGCTGAAAATGTGGGAGATGCTTTTGCCAAGGGAGAAGGGTTTGGCATGAAGAAGCAAACTAAATCTGAAATGGATTCTGCAAAATGTACTGTTGAGGATAAAAACAAAGAATCTTTGCAGGCAAAACCTAATGAAGCCATGTTAAGTGGAGCAGGTGATGCTTCTGTAAAGGAAACTGTTCCCAGTGACCAACTAAGCTTAACGTCGACTACGCCACTGACTAGGACAGTAAAGGCCAAATATTATCCTCAAAAGGGTGAGTTCTCTGTAACTGTAACACTGGATGGTCAGAAATCTGTCTCAAAGACTGAGCTCCGAAAAAGGCCTTCAGCTGAGAGGAAATCTTCCGGAAGAGAGTCTGTCACACCAAAGCCAAGTAGTAACCGTTCTAGCCCTTCAGATAACCCTACAAACAAGCCTAAACCGAGTCCATGTTCTTCTCAAAAGAAAGGTGGTGGAAGGAGTATATCATCTCAGCAAGATAAAGAATCGAAAGCTGCCCCAAAGTCTCGGGAAAGAGATAGTAGATCAAGCTGCAAAAAGGATGATAGACCGAAGGTGAGTGGCTCGAGTTATGACAATGATGTTTTTTTTTTTTTTTTAACTTAACAATTTATTGTTTTATCTGGGGGGGAGAAAGGAGGATGTGGGGGGGGGGAGAAATTACAAGATAATTCGATACATTTACAGTTTGCAAATCAACATTCAGATCATTCATTCGAGGGATATACATCATCCTAACAACAAACCGCCTTTTCTTATTTAATGATATGAATTGTCTGCGTTTCCTTGTGGAGTAGGGAGCATCATCCTCTGGTCTCGGGCATCGCTCCCACTGGGATTTGTTACGAGTCAATACAGGGATTCCAAATCTTAAGAGAATTTTGGGATAGTTTGGTTGAGAGTGGCGGTTAATTTTTCTATTAACATTACTTCGCTAATTTTGTTAGTTAGATGGATCATAGAGGGCGGTCTTATCTTCTTCCAAGATGCAGTTAGTTCACACCTGGCCGCTATAAGGATGTGTGAGAGGAGGGATGGGTGTGGGGATTTAGATTCTCGACAGCTTTTGCCAATATAAATATTATTGGATCTTTTGGGATCTTGATCTCTAAAATTGATTCTATGAGATCGATAAGCCGAGACCAGCATGGTTGTATAACTGGGCATGTCCATAGAATGTGATAACGATCCCACCTCGTTACATGCCCTCCAGCAAATATCAGAGGCTTCGGGGTAACAGGATTTTAATCCGGCTGGGGTCATGTATCTTCTAGATGTTTTCTTTTATTGTTGAACATATCGATGTTTTAGAGGCCCTTTCCCATATATCAACCCAATCCTCCCATGGGATCTCTGTTTGGAGGCCTGCTTCCCATTGCAACATATAGTTATGTGGTGAGGGCCCTTCAATAGGCAGCAGTTCGTTGTAGAGGTGGGATATCCATCCCTTTTGAACGGGCTTTGGAATGACATAGTTTCAAAATATGTTTGATTTAGGAATCTCAGCTTAGGGGAAAGAGAATACATAAAATGTCTTAACTGGCGATATTCCAGGTAACAGTTTTGCGGTACAGAGAATTTTTCTCAGCTCCGCAATTTCATGACGTTGTGTTTGTCAAGTAAATCTTTCACAGAGTTATGTATTATTTAGCGCCATCAATGTACATAGCGCTTCACAGCAGTAATACATGTGACAATCGTATAAATACCAAATTCAAATAACAGATAATGGGAATAAGTGCTTCAGACATAAAAGTAACATTTAGGAAAAGGAGTCCCTGCTCCGAAGAGCTTGCAACCCATTGTCTTGCCACTGCTTAAAGGCGGAGTTTGGGATACCTGGCAGAAAATGTGGCTTCTGGAAAAGGGGAGTGACCTTGAAGGGGAGGGGTCAAATTTTAGCTTCGACTTCCTCTAAATTTTCAGAGTGACATTAACAGTTGGGGCATTCGGTGTTAAATTGGGACTGTCCTTTTGGTATCTTAGGAGGGTTGGAAGAGACATGGGGTGGCTAAGAGTGTTTTTGATATCTACCCAACATTTTACACCTTTGTCCAAATGCCACAATGGAATCTGTCCCAGTTGTGTGGCTGTGTAATATCCGAGGAGATCAAGAACAGCCAGACCCCCCTCTAATTTTGAAGACTCGAGGACGTCTATCTTTCCAAATGAATTGGAGAAATCTATTTTGTGAATCTTTTAATAAATTGATGGGGACAGATATTGGATGGGTTTGGAAGTAATATAGAATCTTGGGTTAAATATTCATTATAATTGGACAGATACAACCCAGCCATGAAATTTGGTAGTTGTTCCAATTATTGACCTCTCTTTTGACTTTGGAGAAGATTGCTGGATCATTTTTGTCAAATAAGGTTTTGTAGTCTTTGGTCAAATTGATACCTAAATATTTGAGACCAGAATCCTTCCATTTATGTTGAAAGTTGGATGGATTTGAGTAAGTTTAGCTCGTTCTGTGAGGTAGAAATGCTAAGGGCGTCCGATTTACTTGTGTTGACTTTGTAGCAGGGTAGTATTCCGAAATCTAATAAAGTTTTGTAGAGGCAAGGAAGAGAAATCAAGGGATCCATAAGGGTTAGAATCACATTGTCTGCAAACAGTGAGAGTTTGTCTGCTGACCAATCTGTATTCCTTTAATATCCGGGTTTTGTCTTATCATGCAGGCTAATGGCAGAAAGCAGGGGCAAAAGTCGACATCCTTGCATGGTCCCATTTAAATTTTTTATTAAATCTGGGGTCCGCACCTGGTAGTTGTAGGGAGGCGTGTCAGATTTTTATATAAAGCTCTAGAGTGTCTGTTAGGAAGGGGCCTGAGAATTCAAATTCATCTAGTGTTTTATTTAGAAAAGACCAACTAATTCTGTCAAAAGCCTTTTCGGCATCTAGACTAATAATACGCCATATAAATATTACAGGCAACAAAGTTCTAACTAAAAACAACCTAACTGATAGGGGGAAAACAGCTCTATCCCATTAAACAAATAAATAAAATCCTCTAAAAAAGACCTTGGTGTAAATGTAATTTTGTGCCGAAAGTACCTTAACACACGTATAGTGTATATGGTGTACATAGAAATTAATATCATAGAAAGACCATCAAATCATTACTTTAATTCATCCTTCTAGGGGTTAGACAATTCAGCTCATTTGTCCACTTAATGTGTTTTCCTACCTATATATTCTCCCTGTTACCTCCTCTCAGTGGTGGAAAACAAATAATAATCTGACGTGAATTTGCTCACTGAGCTCTGTTAGCACTTCCATACTTCACGTATAGAATATTGGTGTTCCATGTCATGCTTTCCTATATGTTGGTAAGATTATCAGCCCAGGCAGTAGCAGTCCGGAGGATACGTCGCCTAATCAAATGGACTTTGGATAATTCATCCAAGGAAATCGTAATCTCTACCATTCTCAGGACCTTATCTCTTCGAAGAGGCTTTGGATGTCATTATCTCGGAGGGAAGTAACCTGTTTTCTCCCCAAAAGAGATTTCTGACCACACCTACTTCTAGAGCACCAAGAAGAAGATTTCAAGAAAGTAACTTGCACAGACTTCTAGAACTTTTAATGAGGCAGAACTCCTGAAGTGGACCTATCTAGGGACGACAGTTCAGTAGTGAGTCGACTATCCATGTTCCTGAAACTCGTCTCTGAACAAGATCATTTTGTGACCTTCATATTACTTCAGGAGACCCTGAAGCAGAAAGCACTCCTCCCTGGGAGCGTTGAGTCTGCGGTGTGAGCTGCTCAGTGGTCTCTCGAACACAAAGGGAGGAATTTAGAGTTTGACAATTCCTGTTCTGGATAGACAGTACGGTCTTAGATTTATTTGATGTGCCATAATAACAAGGTCAGATTTATGAGTGCATTTCTGATTGTTAACTATCTTATTAATACAATTATTTTCTACGCTATAGAAAGCGTTTCTTGCTCTCTCTTCTAGGTTTTATGACTGAGTCTTCGGCGCACTCTGCGCCCGAACACTGGAGATGCTTTTCTCACATCTGTCATCTTGCTCACTGGCATTCTACATATAAAAAAGCAAAGTATGTTTCATGTTTCCTCCAGGAAGTTGCCATAGTATGGTTTCATGTTTCCTCCAGGAAGTTGCCATAGTATGGTTTCATGTTTCCTCCAGGAAGTTACCATAGTATGGTTTCATGTTTCCTCCAGGAAGTTACCATAGTATGGTTTCATGTTTCCTCCAGGAAGTTACCATAGTATGGTTTCATGTTTCCTCCAGGAAGTTGCCATAGTATGGTTTCATGTTTCCTCCAGGAAGTTGCCATAGTATGGTTTCATGTTTCCTCCAGGAAGTTACCATAGTATGGTTTCACGTTTCCTCCAGGAAGTTGCCATAGTATGGTTTCATGTTTCCTCCAGGAAGTTACCATAGTATGGTTTCATGTTTCCTCCAGGAAGTTACCATAGTATGGTTTCATGTTTCCTCCAGGAAGTTACCATAGTATGGTTTCATGTTTCCTCCAGGAAGTTGCCATAGTATGGTTTCATGTTTCCTCCAGGAAGTTACCATAGTATGGTTTCATGTTTCCTCCAGGAAGTTGCCATAGTATGGTTTCATGTTTCCTCCAGGAAGTTGCCATAGTATGGTTTCATGTTTCCTCCAGGAAGTTGCCATAGTATGGTTTCATGTTTCCTCCAGGAAGTTGCCATAGTATGGTTTCATGTTTCCTCCAGGAAGTTACCATAGTATGGTTTCATGTTTCCTCCAGGAAGTTACCATAGTATGGTTTCATGTTTCCTCCAGGAAGTTGCCATAGTATGGTTTCATGTTTCCTCCAGGAAGTTAGCATAGTATGGTTTCATGTTTCCTCCAGGAAGTTGCCATAGTATGGTTTCATGTTTCCTCCAGGAAGTTACCATAGTATGGTTTCATGTTTCCTCCAGGAAGTTACCATAGTATGGTTTCATGTTTGTTCCTGTATACTTGCTTCCTGCCTTGACATCAGCCTGTGACCTGGACTCCGATTCTCTGCCACCTGCCTCGGTACCTTCCTGTGACTCTTGACTTCACTATACTAATTTCAGGCTTTATGCCTCGGTTCAGGTTGGTGATTCCATATTCTACCTCAGCCCTGCGGGTCCGCTTCTTTACTTGAGATGAGCATCATTATATTATGCTCTGGCAACAACATGAACCCCACTGTAGAAGTGAAGGCTGTAGCTGCCCACGGGCAACTTCTAGGAAATAATGAGAAACGCCTCTCAGATCTAGACCAACACCTGGCTCTAATATCCTCTTAGCAGGCTCACTGCTGAACTGGATACCCTCCAGTTGGACCAAACCCTGGCATCACCCAGGTGTCCGATGTTCGAATCAGCTGTTTGTTGGGGTTTTATTTTGGCGTGTTATATAGTTTGGTCGCGGGTACCGGGAGGTGCCCAGTCAGTAATTCTTCTGTTACCTTTTTATGATGTCTTAATGTTACAGGCCGGCGGTGACCGTTTCATTATTATGCTGGGTCAGGCCGTGGGCCCCGCTTTGAGTGGTTCCGCTCTCCTGTAGCTATAGGTTTTTTTAGGGGGCAAGCTCACTGCGTTCTTTCAGGGTAGTTAGTACTAGACTCAGCACCGTGACCCCACCGCTACTGCGATCTCAGGCCAGACGGCTGTCAATTACAATGCTGGCCTTTCCCCTTTATGCTCGTTTTGCTCGATTTTACCACTTTTTTGAGAGTTTATCGGCTGCTTTTCTATGGAGCTGAGCTAGTGTGTGACTGCTCTGCTCTACATTCAGGCCATGCCCCCTTTTATTCAAATTTTTAATTTCTCCTGATCTAGAAGCATATTCAAGGTGTGTTGAAATGGGACCTCTCTGGCTGCAGCAGGGCAAATGAATGGTGCTTATTGGTCTGTATCTGGAGTATGCAGCCCCCCCCCCCACCATTGACCTGTGGCCCTAAGGTACTTTGCACTTCAGCATTGTTCAGGGGTATGATGTGGACTGGCAGCTCTGGGCCTCTTTCCTCCCAGACCCTCCACTTATCTTCCCCCTTAAGCTTTTCTGCCTCATTGTCTGGGGCTGGTTCTCACACCTCCTGAGGCGCGATCTGGGTGTTCCTACAGCACCCCTGCCTCCACTTGTCAGCCCCCCCACAGTTGGGTTTCTTCTCCCTGGCCTTCAGTCGGCGCCGGGCACGATCGGTGGCTCGGGACTACAACAGAGAGGCGGTCCCGCTCCCTCCTCACCCCCTCTGGCCCAAGGCGTGTCATCTGGGAACTTGTAGCCTGCTAACGGGTACAGTCGACGGGACTGGACGCCGGGATGAATAAGGGGAGGGTGTTCCGCGGGTCCTGCTTATGCCCACTGATAGCGGCCATCATGTGGCAGGGTCGGGTCGAACCTAGGCTCCGGTCGAGCTTCCCCTCTTCCCTGCTCTCGGATGCTCCCGTCTGCTCGAGGGGAGTCTCGCCACAGCCCCCAGACCCGGTCAGCAGCCGCACTTCTAGGCAAAATGGCCGGCCCTCTGTGAACCGGCCCGACCTCTTCCCAGTCGACCCCCAGGACCTCTCAGTCCCCTATCGGACAGGACAGCTTCCCCTACCACCTACGCAGGTCTGTGTAGGCATGTGCTCCTCTGCTTCGCCGTGCTTAAGGGTGTTTAACGTTGTTTTACTTTCCAAGTGTTCAGTGGCCATTTTAGGTCTATTGCTGCACCTGTGGGGCCCTTGATTTTGTTTTTCCCCCCATTCTCGTTCGTAAGCTGGTTTTATGCCCAATCGGGCCCCCCTACTTACGGTGAGGGTCACCCCCCTGTTTAGATTTATATTTGTAGGGTTACTGCTTATTTTTTTGTCCCTTAATCCCTTTTATTAAATTTGTGGAGACGGAGCTCTCCTTCTCCACGATTCCTTCGCTTGTTGTTCTGGCCATGCCCCCCAAAATGTTGAATTTTAATGTTCTGTTTTCTATGCTTCATGTTATCCAGAGGCAATGTCAACATTATTGTCAAAAACAATAAACTCAAAGATGCAAGTGTGGGTTTGCAAGTTAAGAAACCACAACAGTAATGCAGACAAAATGGCATCCTTCAAATACACTGGGGGCATCGACTTTTATGGCCTCCTTTTCTCCATAGAGAATCCGGATCATGGATATTTTAACATGCTAAATATTAACAAGTCTGGGCAAGTTCAAACAAGTCTTATTGAAGTTTAATTGAATTAATAAACAGCTAGTAATAGAGGGACCTGTAATACATTAAAGAGTAATTTATTATAAACGGTTGGGAAAATCCCAGGCATCTAAAAATTAGCTCCTGGCGCCTGTTCCAGGCTGCAGCTTGTCAATGGTGTAGTATTTACAGATATGAACTTAAAGTCCCAGAAGCCCCTGTGTAAAATGCCATGACTTCTCTAGGGATCAGCCAATCTGTGCAGAACTTAGGTAACAACACCCCTTCCTCCCACACATGGCTCTGCAAGTGTAGGCAGTGTCCTGCACCAGAGGAGACACGGTGAACAAGAGGGGATATGTCTGTCGATCTGTGTGTGTCCCTCAGAGCAACAAAACAACGAAAAATACTACCCTTTTGCTAGTGTCTCGGTCACTTAATCAAATCAATAGTCCATAAAATGCCTTTGGTAAAGGCTCAACTATAAAACAGCCCTTAAGGTCACAGTTGTAAAAATCAGTTAAATCCTTCAAGTCCACCTGCCTGATGTCTGAGCTGAGAAATAGCATGTGTGCTCTGTAGCTATATGGTGTCCTCATTTTAACAGGCAGTGATAGGAGAGAGAATAAGTAAGGAAGTAGGAGAGAGCCCCTATACAGAAAAGTGTCAATAGACTAAATAGTTAACTAACTCCCTGTGCTATGCCAATAATGGCTGAGCTAAGGAACTCCGATCTCTAAGTAGATCTCTAAATAAATAAGTGCCCCTGGCTGCAGACCTGACGGGCAACATATTCTACGTCCCTGCCTCTGCTCTGGTACACGCCAACTGACAACACCTAGCAAGGATAACTTCTGTAGCCTGTATCTGTGTCACAGATGCACACTGAGACAAGAGATAACGATGGGTGAGGGGTAGCCTGTACCCCTCTCCACTCTACCCCCCTTCCTTCCAACATAACAATGGCTCCTAAAAATTCACACTAGCTGGTAAATATACCCCAGATTGTAATATCGTTTTTAACTCGACCAGTTTAAAAGCAGCACACGTGTGGTACTAGGTGGCGAGTAGATTTTTGTTGTTGTTCGGCGAGAAGATTTTTTGGTGATTTGTCGACCACTGTGTGTGTGTGTGTGTGTGTGTGTGTGTGTGTGTGTGTGTGTGTGTGTATATATATATATATATATATATATATATATATATATATATATATATATAATGTATGTATGTATGTATGTGTATATGTACACACACACACACACACACACAGTGGTCGACAAATCACCAAAAAATCTACTCGCCGAACAACAAAAAGAATATATATATATATATATAATCATTTTTGTCACATTGACATGTTGCTTCCTAATGAGTTATGATCAAACACACACATTCCAATCATCCAGTCAGGTAAGGATGCCCTTATAGTTAAGAAGAGAGACCTGTTTTAACAGACCACCAGGTCCTCATTTTGCCAGTAAAGTCTCTCAAACAGGTCATTACCAATATAAACCTGGTGTAATGAATTCATTCTGCAAGTAAACAAGTTACTATTCCTTAGCCGTGTGAATGGAGTTGAAGATTCTAAGGCGATTGCAAGCATTTAGTTTAGTCAACAGGCCCCTTTAGGTTTATACTTCATTGATTGTTGCACTGTATTTTGATCAACTTACCAAGATGAGGGACCCATGTTATGATATGTCCTAGTTGCTGAGAAGCTGCATCAGTTTTTTAGTTATTGGGTTAAGTGATCCCAAACCCTGGTTTATAAAAAAGCAAAGCTGCTTTATTTACAGGACACTGATACTTCTCTCATTGAGGGAATAAAGAAGGAAGTGTAGGTTAATAACATACAAAACAATTAACAATTATAGTTGAGATACAGCTGAAACAGGCATGGCTGGTCTCGGGGCACGGATATGGCTGTTCTCATGTGTGGTATATTGTGGTATTTTGTTTTTAGTTATAACACAACTTACTGTTGTCAGCTGGTACAATATTACATAATATTTCCTATATATGCTATTTTTAATAAACTATTGCAGTTTTTAGGTAACTACTTTTGTGTTTTTGTCAGAGTTCTTCTACACGATACGCCAGAAGCTCTAAAAGCAGCAGTTACGTCCCAAAATCGGAAGAGGTAAGACGCCCATTTGGAGTATGTTACCATTTTTGTCCATTGTTTAGTTCATAGGATGGTGGATAGAGAGCAGTCACAGTTCATCAGATTGGGGGGCAAGGAGGAGATGCCCCCTCCCTAGCTTAAAACAATAGAATCCGTTCTCCAGCTCTTGCAAAATAGTGTTTCCTTAGTCCAAAATTTATGTATTTACCATTTTGATTTACAATGAAACTGTTGCCTATTTACATCAGCAGGACTCTGTGGGTTACATAACTACTTGTAGATAAGGGAGATCCAACGCACAACGGATTTGCTCAATAGAAAATTTATTGTGCCACACTAGTTTTCTATTGAGCAAATCCGTTGTGCGTTGGATCTCCCTTATCTACAGTTCAGATCAGGATTACCAGGACAGGTATCCCTTGAACCATCTGCATCGGTAATATTGAATGCATTGTTTGATTGTGGTGTGCAGCATATAATCTTTGTTTAGCTTACAAAACTACTACATTGAAGAGTCTCGCTCGTTATCCGCATTTACCAGAACAGTTTCTCCACACACAGAATCAAGAGAAGCTTTTAATCCTTTCTGTGTCTAGGCTGGATAATTAAGAATGTGACTACTTAATGCTAAGCATAGTTACACGACTCCCAGTGTCCTACAAACGTTCAAATTGAGCTATTGTGATTTGCACTTCCATGTCTGTATTTTGGACTGTGTAAACACCTTATTTTACAAGACAATTGATGTGCTGAAATAGTTATTTATTCCATTGTTTTATTCAGTCATGTTTATACTGTATTGCTTTTCTTGAATTTTCACGCTGCAAAACGCTAAGAGGGATTGTGAAAAAAAATCAATAAAATGGTTCCTAGGCATGCTGTCACTATTGAGTTATTCTACAATTGTATTACCAAATCAAAGACTCCAACTGTTCATGTATATCACCAAGAAGAAAAATCTGAATTCCTCAGACTGCTACCAGAAAGTGATTTTCCTATTGTAAAGCTAGGTTCAGCTGTGCACAGTTAGTGTGTGATAGTGGGTGTGTGGGTAGTGTGCGGCCCTTAAGGTATATATCATGTTGCCTACCACTAGTTTAGTTAATTGTCAGGTTCAATGTCAATTAATAACCTATTTCACTTTTATCATAGGAACAGGAGGACGATATGTTTCAATTCAACTTGGATGAATTTGTTACTGTTGACGAGATTCTAGAAGAACAGACGATGGAAAAGAGCTTGGGAAAAGAGTCTGAGAAGCCTCAAGCCCCAAGTACTCCCAAAAAAACAAAACGAAAAGAACACGAACCATCTGTATCAGAAGCAAAAAAATGGAAAGTGAAGAGCACAACTGAACACATGACTAAACAAGAACTCTCCTATGTGACTTTGGATGAAGTAGGTGATGAAGAAGACACTGCTGTTGCAGAATCCAGTGGCTCTCTTACTCGTGCACAAAAATCACGATCTCTTGTAACTGTAGATGAAGTCCATGCAGACGATGATCAAATTTCTATTGTGAAAGACCCTCGTGGTCTCATGACTTTAGATGAGATCAGTGACGAGGAAGACATGATTCAAGACTCTTCTGAAGACCTTGTTTTATCAGAAATGCCAGAGGACTTTTCCAAAGACCAACCTCTTTTAACACTTGATGAAGTTAGCGGAGATGAGGAGGAGCCAATTTTAAATACTGAACCTTCTGATTTGAAAACTCGGCCCATTCAGTCTCACAAAGATGAGGGAAGTAGTGCTGATCCGAAAACAAAAGAAGTTCTTCCTGAAATGCTGGAAAAATCCCCAGCTGTTGTCCAGGATCAGGTTGACCCAACTGAGCAGCTTCTGACCTTAGATGAAGTCAAAGGAGATGATGATGATGATGTGGAATCCCTACAGGATATTGTGGTCTTTAACGAAGAACAGCATTTTGTTACCGTTGACGAAGTGGGCGAGGAAGAGGAAGATTCCTCAATGAGTTCAGAAAAGAAGTCCAGTTTCAAAGAGGAAACTCCAAGCAAAGCTGAGCCAGCTAAAGGTAAATCCTTCGATAGTCAAAAGTCACCAGGTAGGGAATAAAAATGCTTATTAACATCAATATATTTAAAGTATGTTGCTTTTATCTTTCTTTCTAAAAGCACATTTCTATCTTTGGATTTTGCACACCAACCCGAAAAAAAAATAATTTGTGGCCAACTTCAGTTCTTGAGCCACCAACAGGTCAGGTTTTAAGGATATCCCTGCTTCAGCATAGGTGGCTGTCATTGACTGAGAGACTGAGCCACCTGTGTTGAAGCAGGGATATCCTTCAAACCTGACCTGTTGGTGGCCCTGCACTAGAGCAGAGGTTCCAACTCCAGTCCTCAAGGACCCCTAACAAGTCAGGTTTTAAGGATACCCCTGCGTGAGCACATGTGCTTCAGTCAAAAGGATTGGGCCACCTGTGCTAATTAGAGGATAATCTTAGAACCTGCACTGTTAGGGGTTCTTGAAGACGGTAGTTGGGAACTTCAGTGGGTTTTCTCTAAGGTTGCCATTGGCCTCACTGGGTTTAGGGCCTGCGCACAGCCAGCGTTATTTTGAGCAAAGGCTCACCTCTGTGTTCATACATAATGCCTGACACATCAAACCACAAATCTTGTGCTGGACATAACATATTCTGAGATTCAGAAGCGTCATATTTTTTATAAAGTTCAGATATTGTCCTTCAGATGACTTAACATTGTAAAATAAAGTTACTCATGGGTCTATAGTGTAAAAGGCAATGTTCATATTTTAGGATCACCCATGATATTTATGGTCATACTGTTTAATTGCCCTAAAGTATATATTCAGTTATTACTATTTATTATTATGCAACAACAAAAATGCTCACTTTGGCTGTTTCATTTCAGTGCCCCCCTAAAATGTTTTCACTTGAGACTTCTTATTTAATTAACTATCCCATTTGTTAAAACCCTCTTTGCCTTTAGCTAATTGTAGTAGCTCTGATATAGCAGACAATTCCATATATTTACATGACACGTTCTCCATCAACATGTATGCACATGTTTCCATCACAATTCTATATTTGTGGTGGTTACATTGGTTTGCAAGTCGATGTCTGGAAGTTTTTTTTATTTACATTTTTTTAACGGTGACCAGATCTGCCTTTTACTGCAGGGTAAATTTTGGTTGAAAAACTTCCTTAAAAATGTTTGTTGTGTTCATTTGTTGAACAAAAAGCAAGATATTCTGCAAAGTGGCTGCATGACCTAAAGCTGTGTTTTTTGTTTTAAGTTACTCCAAGAAGAGGTAGGCCAAGAAAAAGGCCTCTGGAACCAGCACAACCCATTGCAACTCCCTCACAAAAAAAGGTGAAATCTGAGAAGAAAGTGGATCCAAAAGCAGAGCCACGTGAAGCCTCAGAACAGACTTCCACTGAAAAAAAGGATTCAGACTCATCCGCTCAAGGAACAAATGCTGAGAAAAATCCATCAGAACCAAAGCCTTCTGAAATAACAGATTCCAGTAAGACCTTGCTACAGATTTGTTTATTTGGTTTCAAGGCAATGCATGTTCCACTTTATCCTAATTCTGCTTTGTTGTCCAGTTAGTCGTTAACCATACATGTACATCGTGCCACAGCGTGGTATATTTTAGGTGTGGTTTTGTTTTCGGATTCCCAAACCTTTATCCTTTTGGGTTTCCAACACCTGTCCTCTTTCCCCTCACCGCCCCCCTCTCTCTCCTCCCCCCACCCCCCACCCCTCACTTATCTACCTGCCCTCCTTTCTACAGACTGATTCACCTCTCTGTCCGTTGCTGGTTTTCTAACAAGACTACACACACAGGGACTATTCTGGTCACTACGGCCAATTTGGACCTGTATTTGCATGCCCACTCTGTTTTGTCTAAATGATATACACTGTGACAATGGGCCCTGAAACAAGTCTAAAAATCTCAGAGCGTTGGCGTGTTTAATACTCCAAAGATAATGAATCCCTCACTTACTGCTTTTTATTAAATACATATTTTTTGCAGATTCCACACCAAAAGCGCCCGGACCCCAGGCTAAGAAGAAGAAATTGGAATCTCCCCTAAAAGAGAAACCCCAATTTGCACCATTTAATGCCAGCGTACCAATAGGTGAGAAAACATGGGTCTTGTAGGTTTTCTTTTTAACACTTTATGGAAAGTATCGTTACAGGTCTCCTAACAATCACCTGAACCTCAGTGGTGTGAAACATTCAAATATGTATGTGCTACATTATAAATAAATATTGCTTCCTGAAAGTGGCGCTTTAGAAAGGCAGTTTGGAAGTTTTATGGCAATGGCTATCAGCTAGGTTACATAGTTACATAGTAGATGAGGTTGAAAAAAAGACGTAGGTCCATCAAGTTCAACCTATGCTAAATTTAGACAACAGATACTTTATCCTATATCTATACTTACTTATTGATCCAGAGGAAGGCAAACAAAAAGCCCCAGTGTCAAATCATCCAATGATATCTCCTAAGGGGAAAAATAAATTCCTTCCTGACTCCAAGAATTGGCAATCGGATTAATCCCTGGATCAACATCCTTCCCATGTATACTTATTTGGTATATCCCTGTATACCTTTTTCATCGAAAAAGATGTCCAACCTTTTTTTGAACAAATCTATTGTATCTGCCATCTACATCTCTAGAGGTTACCAGGAGGCCAGGTTTTTGGACAATCATGCTGCCCTACTGATCATCAAAGCTAGGTTAATATGTCAATGAGGTGTTAGAGAAATATTATTAACTTGCTCTGCTAGTGGCCCTTAAGTATTGAACAGTTAATTGTCCAGTCTGCTACTTATTTTATTGTTTACTAAGGCCTTGTACATGGTAAGAGCGCGTGTCGTTGCACGCGACGGCTGCACAGGTGATCTGTGTCCTGTGGGGTACGCGACCAAGAGCAGCTCTCAATTCAATGTTTGACGGGCATACCCATGACGTTACCTGAGTGGTTCGCCTCATTGGCTGAACCGCGCACGTGACCCGGCAGTTGCGCGACAAAATCAAAAGATTTTGCCTCCCGAAAAATCGCTCGTGTGTGCGCTCTGTGCGCATTGCCTTACAGGCTTTAAAAGAAACAAGTCTAAACTAATGTGGCTAAACAGATAGGAGAGGAAATGTAAAAGAAGTTGCTGGCATTGAGTCTTAAGGCCGCGCTTGTGTGCGCGCGTGGCATTCGCGCAGGGGGCGTGGCTGAGGCGTGGCTCGTGACGTCATGCGAACCACTTCACGTGATGCTCACTTCATGCGACGACCACATTGAGAGGCAATTTCATTTATCTCTCCTGGATCTTGCCGCCCGGTCGTGCCTCCGCTTGGTCACGTTCACCATCTGCTGCATGATGAACAACAAGGTATGTGTTTTGGCGCCGTCGTCGCAATCATAAGCGCGGCCTAAAGCAGCAATACTATTAGGGTCTTTGGGGACTGGAGTTGGCCACCCCTGGTCTAATTCATCCCACCTATCTGCACAGCGACTCTTTCCTCATTAAGATGCTCTTAAACCAGCGCTCTAATAACACCAAATCCTCTCCTTCCTTCAGCACAGCTGGATCATTCCTAGCCCCTCACAGTAATCGGCCTACTTGAAAAGCTAAATGCCGATGAGGAACGTTTTGTTTCTTACTTTCCCGATACAAGATTGCTCTGCCTAATAATTGAATGGCACCTTCGAAAATCTTTAGGTATTAATCCGTTCAGTACAGCACATTTACAAGAAGTTTTAATGTCTATTTTTACACCTTATCATATTCTGTATAAAATACATATTAAGGAATGGATAACTTGTTTAAATGACTTTTTATACATATACGGCATTGTTAGACTGTCCATGTCTTTATGGATAGAGCAATTACCATCAAATTCTCAATCTGCTCTGTATAAATGTATAATAATTAATGTTATTTACTCTCCATATTTAAGGCTAGATTTGACATGTTTTATTTTGTAGGCATGGAATTTCTTGTACCTAAAACTGGATTTTTCTGTGAACTCTGTTCCCTGTTTTATATGGATGAAGCATCCAAGACGAAGCATTGCAAAAGTCTGCGACATTATCAGTCTGTAGAGGTAATGAATGTGAATGTTATTTTTTTTTAATAACCATTTTTTTTATATATAACTTTATATTTTGTGATAATTCATTATACTAATTGTATGGCCAATGGATTTACATATCTCTACTAACAAAGCCCCCTTCTGTTATCCTCCTTATTAAGCCATTTGCTGCATTAGAAACCTCAGTCTCTGTATATATACCCCTTTCTCCCCATGCAGCTCTAAATTATTCATTTTATTTGCAAACCTCCCTAGAAATAATTGAAGTTGCCGTTCCCCCCAAAAGTTACGCCATGTGGCGTACTTTATAAATGATATCCAGCATTTTTATTTTAACCCGTTGAAATACCAAGCGTGTTTGCTAGCACTAAAAACTTTAAATATGTGTTTAGCATCTAGGGGTACAATGTTCACTCAATTAGCATGTTTATGTAGATTTAGGTAAATCTTTTTTTTGTGTGTAATCCTGTAGTTAATACTAGCTGTTAGATGATATTTTTTCCACATATTACAGAAATATATTTTTATAGTTTACAAGTCACCACATTTAAAACTGCAAGGACATCTGAGTACGTTGTTTGTAATTCCGCCCATAATAGCCGAATGTGTAAAATGTAATAAAATCTTTCCATGCCCAGATTTTAGAGTGAGATACGACATCCGTATTTTAATGTCGAGTGAGGATTATCCTACCCAGGATCCAAGAAACCTCCCTAATGTCCACTCAACCCATTATCATAGTGTGCCCCCCTTCCTCCCCAAGGTTCCTGCCGTTTAGAAGCCACAGTAGAAAGACACCAAGGAATTCTGTTTCAAAAGAGGACACTGCACTCTAACCGTTCAGTATTTTGTGCGATGCTCTCGATGTCGCCTCTTCCTGTCGTGTAACAGTTGCGTTATGCAGCATCACATTTTTACTTTTTGGTCCATAAATACGATGTCATGGGGTATAACTGTACTATTCACATAAGAGGCTCTGCTGCTTCTCCCCATTTGCTCCACATCTCTAGGAAGTATAGAGCTGTCTGTCTGGAAACTCGAAACAGCCTCATCAGTGCGCCATTGTATACTGAGCTTCTCTGAAAAAGTTTCACGTCAAGTGAGGTCAAAGTGGAAGGGGCTTGGCAATGAGCTATTTCTGTTTATTTAAAGAGAGAAGTACAATGGGGAAATAATAGAGGGGAACTTGGAAATACAATATTTTATATTATGGTCTAAAACTAAAATAAGTAAACTAGGGGGAACTGCACATTTTTTTTCCCTTCTGTTGGATGAGCCAGCAAACAGACACTTTTGTCGCTTAAGTCTTAATACAAGCCTTTAATCGTTGTGACCATTTAATTTGTTAATTACTGTATTAATTATTACAATATTTACATACAGTGCAATAAAACATGTGGAAAAATATTAGGCTTACTGAGGAAAGTGCACCCTCTCTTCTGTTAAACAATAAAATATTTGTTACAAGGGCCTCTGGTGTGGGCATTGTGGCTTTTTTAATCTCCAAATTATGCTATTGCAATGCTCTCTTTGTGGTCTCTCTCGGTTATTTTATCCTTTATTCATGCCCATTATCCTATTAATTATATTGGAAACACTGCAGACAGACTTTGAAGCTCTAAAATAAAGTTTCAAGAATTGCCCTTTTTGCTTACTTGCATAGAATTAAATATGAATGCTTTCCATTTATGTACACTAAATTCCAATTTATCAAATAATTATCCACTCAACTGATGGTGGCAATATAATTACTTTATGGTGGGAAGGGGGCAGAATGTACCTGTAGATTCAATCGGTATATCATTTAAAGGGGATTAGAGGTCGTAAGAATCCTCCAAAGCCTGTGTTTAACCATCTGAGTGCCCAAGGGCATAGCGCTACGCCATAATCCAATTGCTTGTTTTTGTGCTGGGGTGTTAATTAGGTTCTGTTTAGTGGGCAATCATATATCTATATCTATGCAAATGCTTTTAGCCTTGACTTTTATTCCTCTCTTCACAGAAGTATATGGCGAAGGAAGCAGAATCACCTGGGGAGAAAGTTACAAAGACGGCCGAATAAAAGAAAATAAATGATTTGAAATATGGGAAGAAAAAAAAAATCAAACCTGTAACTAAAAATGTAGGGTCCATTGTGTAATTTGCTTTACTTTCTCGTTACACTATATTGTTTTTCAAAACCGATGCTTATGTTGTAAAAAGATTCACTTAATGTAGACAAAACTTGATAGAGAATAATTTATGATGGTTTTGATTTTTATATCTGATCATCTTGCTTGCTAGTCTCTTACATTTGTTTCAATAAATGTTCTTACTATACAGTTGGGAGTTAGTCTCGTCAGTGTTGGTTGCTCTTGTTAGGCATCGCGACGTGTCACGGCTACACCAGTGTCACGGCGACACCAGTGTCATGATTTCACTTTCTCCTTTGGAGGTTTCAAGGGAGTTCTTTTTGTTGCTCTCCAGTCTATTCAAAAGATTGATGTACTAAGTGTAATTAAGAACTGTTGCCTATGTATTTGGTTGGAAAATACTGTTGTACGGTTTCCTTAATTTTATTTTTTAAGACATTTTAAATGATATATTTTGTTTGCACTCCTTGTTCTGAGGGAATCCCAGAAATACATTTGCATAGTGGGGAGTTTTTGCTTTAGACATGTTTCTTTTCGTGCTCCTAATAGGTTTTTTTTTGTGTGTGTATATGAGGACAGCATTGTTTTTTTCTTATTGTGTACAAACCTTTTTCAAAATTGTGCGAAATAAAAACTGGAATAAAGTACATTTTTTTTTTTTTTTAAACAAGTGATTTGAATTCTTCAAAAATGTAAGAGTATCAAAAAACATAGTGCAGAAATGCTTTTTTGTTCCCATAACAAGTTTGTCACAAAGGAAATTGTCAACTGTGAAATCCCATGATAATTGGCAGCAGAATTTACCACGCAAAGGGTTCCTACAGTAACAAACAAACCATCAGCCACAAAGCTTCTAATACTGTAATACTTCCAACCACTTGGAGAGAACAAGCAAGAGACCAACACAGAGCCGCACTGTAACTGCCTCTTGTCTAAGCTGTGCCTGCTGCAAGCGGTAGTTCCCTCTAATAGGGCCAATACATCTTTCAATATGTTAATTGACAATTTTTTTTTTAATAAACACTCAAATTAAAAAAAACAACTTTATTTATGTAGTGTCATCTTTCTACTGTCATAGGAGAGAACCAAGTTGTCTAATTACTATATGTGGAGTGGTTTTAACCAGCTCTGTAGTATAGTTTTTTTTGTTTTGTTTTTTGCTAACAAAAGGATCAGCTCAATTAGTTTTGACACTATCCCTAAACTTTCTTCACTATCTTGGGGAAATTATGGTCTTGTCAAGGGGTGGTCAACTTCTGTCCTCAAGGGCCACCGTCTAGTCGGGTTTTCAGGATATCCATACTTCAGCACAGCTGACTCAATCAGTCCTTGCTGAGCCACCTGTGCTGAAGCAGGGATAGCCTGAAACCCTGACCTTACGGTGGCCCTTGAGGACTGGAGTTGGACACCCCTGGTTTTGGCATTCAGTGAAAGCTTTGTACCGCTAACAGTATGACTGTTTATTGTAACACTTGCACCACCATTTCAGATTTTTTTTCCCCTTATACAATTCCAAAGATTGTGTTTAAGTGCAGTAGGCGTGCCACATTTATTGCATTTATTAAAAAAATTGACCGTTCAATTTGGCCAAGTTTCTAGGCATGTAATGTGCTTGATGTAATAACTTAAAAGGTAGCTATTTTCCTAACCGTGAATATCCTCCAATTGTTTTCATCGGTGATCTCCAAGAAATCCTGCTAATTAGAGGCGTAACTGATACATGGCTAAGCTCCATCTGGTCCCGCAGTACTGTATAGAAGAGCTTTTGAAAAAAGATAATCTTTTTGTTACTTAGATAGCGTTTTTTTGTATTTGAAGACCCAATTACTACTATTAAAAGGTCCCTCCCAGTTTCCACATAGAAAGCTATGATTTTTAACCAAAGCCGTATACAGTAGTGTGAAAGAATTATTGACAGGAGGGCTATAGAGAAGACAAAGGGTCTGGGGTTACTGGTCTTTCATCTTGTCTCCTCTATTGTATGTGTTTGTCTGATAAGTGTTTATTGGTCATTCTGTGTACAGGATGGAATGTGTGATTGGGCAAGGTTTGCTCTGCGATTATCCCAGGTAAATCATGTACTCCCTAGGAATTTGGGAGAAACAAGTATTATGGGATGGCTGCAATGTGGAGCTTGTGGATTGGGTGAAGGGATAATATATGCATATAAAATGAGGGTTATATGTAATGTATAAATACTGAGACTGGGATGACCCCACCTCAGATCACACTGAAACAGCTTGTTGATGTATCATTTCCTTGTGCACTCGTAAATAAAGATTCCTTGATACTCGCCGGTACCCCAGAAAAGGCTGCAATCACAGTAGCTAGAAACTTCAAAAGGTAATTTAAACTTGAGATTTCAATTTCTTCCAAGCTAACATAGAAGGAACAGAACAATAGATTTTATGTCAAAATAAATGCATATATTGCATGAGGTATTTATGCCCGCAATGATGGCTGAGCTATGCTTTCTTCTATTTTAATGGTATAGAAAATCTACCCAATCTACAGGCTATATTGCTGAAAAGGAAAGATTATACATTTTTTAAATTAGGGAAATGTTGACTTCATTGCCAAACTCGTGCAGCCCAATTTTACGATTTTTACTTATTAGATCTGTCAACAAATGTGTTTAGCCTTGCTATATCTCTATCTATCTATAGATGTCCATCGATCAAAGCAACTTCGTGAAAGAGACCTTTTTAATTAAATTAATTCTATCCATGAGGGATAATTAAAGATTTTTCCACCACATCCAATTCTTTGCATATTTATTAACTAATTGGGTATCTTTTTTTAAATTTACAGAGCTTGTTAAAATGTAACCAAGATTACAATCGCCAGATATTTAAGAGGACGTAACTTCTGAAATGGATAACTAATATTTGTTTTTTCCTCTCTCCGCCAAAGAATCTCTTGATTTAGTTAAATTGGCCTTGTATCCTGCAAAAGACCCAAAGTTGCTTATGTTGCAATTTATAATCTTTCACGTGTTGCTGATTTATCCATAAACAATGTAATCATGTTGTGAAACATGTAGTTTTCTTGCCAGATCTGATGCCAGAAAAGATTCTTTAATAGTAAAGCTAAAAGTTTGCCATCTCAAAAAGAATGGAGGGGGATAGTGGACACTAAATGGGACGTTTGATCATGGCTCTTTCGCCAAATGACCGCTTCCGTTCGGCCTCAGCCGGTCCGCTGCTGGAACCCCCGCTGTAGGCCGCTTCAAAGGTAAGCTTTACGACCTGGTTAGGTTAGGATAGGGGGTTAATTTAAGGTTTTTTAGCTGTTGGGGTAGGGGGTTAAATTAAAGGGTTTTAGCGGTTAGGCTATGGGGTTTGGGTATTAAGGCATAGGGTAGGGGTTTTAGGGTAAGGCACTTGGTGATGAAGCAGCAGGGTGAGTCCCGGTGAAGCACCGGTGGTCAATTGGTCGCAACCAAATGTCTTAGACGGCAGTGGACAACCCTGTCGAAAGATTTAAACAGGTGCACTTCAGGCCGGACCTGCAAAAACAGCAGGCCAAACACACAACACTACATGTATCCCCCTTCTCACAGCACAATCGCCCTCTTTCTTAATCATAAACACCAAATTCACTCCCCCCTTCTCTTACAACACACACCTTCACCCACCCCATGCATAGGTGTATACAGGTATATAACGCAGACTGTTGGTCATATTAAAATATATAGAAAAGGAATTGGAGAATACTCCGTATGAATATTACAGCCAACAAAGTTCTAACTAAAAACAACCAAACTGATAGGGGAAAAACAACTCTATCCTTTAAACAAATATCATCTAAAAAAAAGACATAAATACAATTACGTGCCAAAAAGTACTTTAATGCATGTATAGTGTATCAAAATACATATGATGTACATAGTTACAAATTAATATCATAGAAAGACCATCAAATCATTACTTTAATTTATCCCTCTAGGGGTGAGACAATTCAACTCATGTATCCACTTAATGTGTTTTCCTACCTATATATTCTCCCTGTCCCCTCCTCTCAGTGGTGGAAAACAAATAATAATCTGATGTGAATTTGCTCACTGAGCTCTGTTAGCACTTCCATACTTCACGTGTAGAATATTGGTGTTCCATGTCATGCTTTCCTATATGTTGGCAAGATTATCAACCCAGGCAGTAGCAGTCGGAGGATACGTCGGCTAATCAAATGGACTTTGGATAATTCATCCAAGGAAATCGTAATCTCTACCATTCTCAGGACCTTATCTCTTCGAAGAGGCTTTGGATGTCATTATCTCGGATGGAAGAAACCTGTTTCTCCCCCCAAAAGAGATTTCTGACCACACCTACTTCTAGAGCACCAAGAAGAAGATTTCAAGAAAGTAAATTCTTTAGGCCATGTAAAACCAACTGGGTTTTGGTCAACGCATTGTAGCATCAACAACTTGCACAGACTTCTAGACCTTTTAATATGAGGTAGAACTCCTGAAGATCTGGTGGACCTATCAAGGGACAACAGTTCAGTAGTGGGTCGACTATCCCTGTTCCTGAAACACGTCTGAACAAGATCATTTTGTGACCTCCATATTACTTCAGGAGACCCTGAAGCAGAAAGCACCTCCTCCCTGGGAGCGTTGTGTCTGCGGTGTGAGCTGCTCAGTGGTCTCTCGAACACAAAGGGAGGAATTTAGAGTTTGACAATTCCTGTTCTGGATAGACAGTACGGACTTAGATTTATTTGATGTGCCATAATAACAAGGTCAGATTTATGAGTGCATTTCTGATTGTTAACTATCTTATTAATACAATTATTTTCTACGCTATAGAAAGCGTTCCTTGCTCTCTCTTCTAGATTTTCTGACTGTGAGTCTTCGGCGCACTCTGCGCCCGAACACTGGAGATGCTTTTCTCACTTCTGCCCACAATGAGGATGCAGTAGCCATCTTGCTCACTGGCATTCTACCTATAAAAAGGCAGAGTATGGTTTCATGTTTCCTCCAGGAAGTTAAAAGCAGGGTATATATACACCCCCCACAATCAATAATAAAGTGATAAACCCCAAACTGCTGTCTTTGACATCATGCCTTTTCACTTCAAAAAGACCTACTAAGGTCGAAACGGTCGTTGTGTATGGCGCAATAAATTTGAACTTTTTGCAAATCCGTGGAGTGCTGGATCCTTCCTTTTCATAGTTCAAACTTGGATGTTTGTGACAGGTATCCCTTTGAACCAGCAGCACCGGTAATACTGTTATGTTTATATGGCTTATGGTGTGCAGCACATCACTTTATTTGGCTATTGCTAGCTGTCTCTATTGTGCTAGCACCTAATTACAGACCCCTTAGGGGCTACTGATTTTCAAGATACTTTTGCATTTTTTGCACTAGCTTGGTATCTTACATCTTATATCTAAATTTATTAATTTTAATGTTGATATTCTTTATGCAATATAGTTGACCCGTGTTAGGCTGGTTCAAGAGGTAAGGCCTTTTAATCACATGGAAGAATTGGGCAATTTATCATTTGGTTTAACTCGTAAAGTAGAAGTTAAAACTTCCAATGAGGAAGAGATTAGAAATATTTTATCTAAATCCACTCCAGAGGAGGCATTTGGTCCCGATAGACCAGTGGATTACATTAACGATCTAGAAAGATTTAAAAAGAAAGAAATCGAATATTTCTCACATGGCAGCACGCTAAGCGAATATTATAAACAGACTAATCCCTAGGGGTTTTAGGATTCGCAATAGGCCTACCATTGGAATAGAAAACCCAGAATTTTGCGAAAATTGGTGCAAGATAGAAGAAGTGGGGAAGCAACTTTCCACAACTAGGCATGAGATTTTGAAAGTAGAGGTTATTATTGAGCACACTCGCCAAAACGATCCTACTGTTAAATTGCTAGATGAGTTGAAAACAAAATTACAGAAATTTAAGGATGATCTCATTTATTTCAAAGAACAAAAATTTAAAAAAGTTGTGGGGGATTATAATGACAATTCTGTATATCAATGGACTAAGGCCGAAAGGCGCTCTAGATTCCAGACTAAAGGGAAAGGTCCACGACAACCCAAAAGAGGAGAAAACACCAGCGACTCTGAGGCGAGTTCAGAAGGAGTACGTGTACACACACCAGGGCCATCTCATCCATCAGCATCTTTTTTTTAGGAAGGACCAAGACAGCAGACAAAAAGGAAAAAGTCCAGGAGGGGCAAAAGGAAACCAGCGGACACCTCCGATATTAAGACCACGTCAATGAGCAATAGGCAGAACATGGTCATCAACCTTTCAGATTATCCCCTCTGTAGCTGAATTGGATATTTTATCCAAAGGGCTCTCCTTTGTACCAACTACCCCCCCCCCTAATAGATTTGGTCTAGAGGTGGAATTATATAAACTCGAAAGGAAACTTAACTTGAAATCTTTTTTCTCCACCAGGGTACCGAGTGGACATCAGGAGCAGCAACAACCACAGGTATCCAATCAGCGACAAGGGGTATGTAAATTAAAATCCAATTTTACACCACCTACTAAGAGTCCAGCAGTACAGGTTTTTATGAATCTTGTGAAAGCAGATATTAATACTTATTTTAAAAGTAATCATCGCAACACACCATAACCTGTCGATGGACCAAAAAGAATGTTTAAAAAAAATAGTGGATAATCCCAATGTTATTCTCAAAAGAGCGGACAAGGGTGGGGCTCTAGTGCTGCAGAACTATATCCAGTACAAACAGGAAGCTCTCAGGCAATTGTCAGATGAGACATGTTACATTAGATTACCTAATGATCCCACTCATGTATATAAAAAAAGAAATAGAAAACATTCTTTTGTTAGGACTAGTAATATCAGTGTTGATCAAAAAGATTTGATCAGAAAGAAACCCCTTAAATTAAGCACTCAATTGTCACATATATTATAATGGACACAGTGGTCCTGCAGTTTTGTACTGCTTGTTAATGTTACTTGGTAATTTATGGATATCTGAATCAGAGAAGGCATTTCTTACAATGGAGAATCCAAGGAGGCCAGTTCTATACTTATTGCCCAAGGTGCATAAGAGTTTGCATAAACCTCCGGGGAGACCTATTATATCTGCCACAAATTCAATTAATCAGCCACTTGCAATATATGTGGACACCTTTCTGCAGCCATTGGTAGTTAAAAAACAGTTGTATATTAGAGATACGTTTGATTTTCTGGATAAAATAAGGTCTGTACAAATTCAAGACAGAGAGCTATTGCTGGTGACAATGGATGTCACCAGCCTCTATACTATCATTCCCCATATAGAGGGACTTAATGTTGTTAATAAAAAGCTTGAAACCACACATACTGAGAGCCCACCAGTAGACTTCATCATGCTGCTTCTACATTTTATTCTGCAGAAAAATTATTTTCGTTTTGAAACCAATTATTATTTGCAAATAACCGGGACTGCAATGGGGAGTAATGTGGCATCTTCATATGCTAATCTCTTTATGGCGGACTTTGAAGAAACTAATATTATTAACACTACTTATTACACTAAAATATTATACTATGGACGCTATATAGATGACTTGTTCTTTATTTGGGAGGGGACGGAGTTGGAGATGGTGGAGTTCTTTGAATATTTAGAATTATTACCGACACCAGTAAAATTTACAAAAAATTGGAGCAAAACAGAAATATCTTTTCTGGATGTGCTCATTAGCTATGATGGTCATACCATACATACAGATTTGTATCGGAAGCCAACCGATAAAAACTCCACTCTACATGGCACCAGCTTCCACCCTGACTCCCTCAAACAAATGCTCCCTTTCTCACAGAAAATCAGAGCGAGTAGGATTATTGATCGACCAAAACAGCTTGAGAACACACTAATAGATATAAAAGAAAGATTTATCTCAAGAGGACATAAACGTAAGGATGTTACACAGGCCTTAGAAATGGAGCATTTACCAGATATATCTAGGGACAAGTCAGATGTTATGACTTTTGTTAGCAAGTTTACTACGGCTAGCAAATTCGTCAAACAAGCCATTAGGAGACATTGGAAGGTGTTACAAAAACAGACGTTGCCTTAAGTCCCATTTGCGATAAATATCCCAGATTTGCTTACCAGAGAGGGGCCAATCTTAAGGATATTTTAATTAAAGCAGATAGAAGTAAGCATTATGTCCAATCACATTTTATGAGTGAACCTAGGCCGGGTTGCTTTAGATGCTGTAGTTGCTCAGTCTGTATAACCCAAGTGATTCAGAACGGCGCTAAAAACCACAGTGCTTAATAAACAGTGATATAATATAAAATGAGTGTAAGGTGAAATAGAAAAATTCTCAACCTTCAGAGGGAATTGTACAGATTCCCTAAAACAACAGTGTACATCCAGGGTATGAAGGGAGCAATGAATCAGGAACACCCCAAAAAAGAAAAAATATAATGGTGCAGTAAAATCACATGAGGATGGTAAAACAAAATGTGGCTCATGCAAAATGCCTACTTACAAAAAGTAAATGGAAATTCAGTGTGTAACATGGAACACGGCAAACAGGAACTCAGGAGGGCTCGAGATGGAACTCAGGAGAAAACACAGCGGAGAGGAACCAATAGTGCAGACCAGTATGTAATTTATAACATTAAAAGAAGCTACAATATGTACTCACAATGTGTACAAGTATAGCAGGCACATAAAATAAAGCAGTGGATCTCGGTCTGTAACAGCTTAACTACAGGTAGTGAATTTGTACACCCTAGCAGTGGCAAAAAATACAGAATACGTAACAGAATCACCTGCACTACTACCCATATCGTGTATACAATCAAATGTCCATGTGGACTGATTTACGTCAGCAAAACGAATAGAATGCTCAAGACGGGGCACATTGAGCACAGAAGTAGGATTAAGAACAGGTCGGATGATACAGTATTGATTACCCACTGTATAGAGCATCAACACACTACCTCATCATTGAGAGTTATGGGCATTGAGCACATTAGGACAGGCAACACAGGTCAGGATAGAGACACTCTACTATTACAACGTGAAACCTTTTGGACATTCATGTTGGATACAGTATACCCCGCTCCACTGCAGCAAGGGGTTCTGGGAAATGACATGCAAATGAGCACTCTGCCACCTTTTGTCTCAAGCTCGTATTACACAAGCAAATCCTCAAGCCAATGCATGCTGTTTTAAACAGAGCTTTTAGACAGAGGCTGGGATGCGATGCAAAGCCATTAAACCCACTCACAGACATGTTTCAACCTTGATGGGTATCATCAGTGTGAGGTTGGTTGTAATGGCTAAGCTGGTTTGAGACTAGACTAGGTATTCACCACAATTATTAAGGTTATGGTGTATATATAGACTCATCTGCCCAAAGATTCAATTTTTAATATTTTATTACACATGGGAGAAATCATTAGCATGAAACAACATGTTCCTGACATCTTTATCGCTCTTTCCATCAAGGGTGTACAAGATTGTGCTTTTTTGTTTCTTTCAATAAAAGAAGTGGACTTTTTTTGACATAATCCCCACCCACTAAAGAAGAGGATGGCCACGGATTCATAAGGATGGCAGCCCCTGCGGTGGGCGGAATCGGGAGTATTGTTGTGCAAATTAAGAAACTGAAAAGAAATGGAGCAGTGCCATAACCTCGCGAGATTTTGGCCGAAGGACCAACCACGTGAGGAGGATTGATGCTGGAACGCGGAAACGATTACATGGAACGCATGAGGAAGCATGTGCGTGACACACTTCCGGGTTCACCCGGAATCAACAAGGAACTGCAGCAGCAGTGGGGATTTTAGAAGAAACCGAGACATTATGTTATAGCCAATCGGAAGCCTAAAGATAAAACTATCAATTGGAATTACATGTGTTGATTGCTATTTGTTCAGCTGTTTGGGGTTTATCACTTTATTTTTGATTGTGGGGGTGTATATATACCCTGGTTTTTGTCTTTGGCATCATGCCTTTTCACTTGAAAAAGACCTACTAAGGTCGAAATGGTCGTTGTGTATGGCACAATAAATTTGAACTTTTTGCAAATCCATGGAGCGCTGGATCCTTCTTTTTCATAGTTCAAGCTTGGATGTTTGTGACAGGTATCCCTTTGAACGAGCAGCTGTTATGTTTATATGGCTTATGGTGTGCAGCATATCACTGTTTATTTGACCCCTCCAGGAAGTTGCCATAGTATGGTTTCATGTTTGTTCCTGTATACTTGCATCCTGCCTTGACATCAGCCTGTGACCTGGACTCCGATTCTCTGCCACCTGCCTCGGTACCTGCCTGTGACTCTTGACTTCACTATACTAATTTCAGGCTTTATGCCTCGCTTCAGGTTGGTGATTCCATATTCTACCTCAGCCCTGCGGGTCCGCTTCTTTTCTTGAGATGAGCATCATTATATTATGCTCTGGCAACAGCATGAACCCCACTATGGAAGTGAAGGCTGTAGCTGCCCACGGGCAACTTCTAGGAAACAATGAGAAACGCCTCTCAGATCTAGACCAACACCTGGCTCTAATATCCTCTTAGCAGGCTCACTGCTGAACTGGATACCCTCCAGTTTGGACCAACCCTAGCATCACCCGCTCATGCGGCTCCTACAACCCTTTGGGAAACCTTGCATAATGGCCCCTCACTATGGAGGAGACCCTACTACCTGCAGGGGATTTCTAAACCAGTTCTCTATCTAGTTTGAGCTCCAGCCATCCATGTTCGCTATCCATCGGGCAAGGATGGCGTACAGCTCCCTGCTCACCAACGAGGCTCTGGCATGGGCCTCCCTGATTTAGGAGAGAGATACTCCCCTGGTGAATGATTCTATGGCCTTCATCCTGGCCTTTCGGAAGATCTTCGAGGCTCCACCTTAGCAAACTTGATACCCTCTACAATTCAATATGCAGTTTTGTTCTCCAATGCAACTACAACACAGGGGTCACACCTTTTGGCTCAGAATACTGTCTTGCAGCAGGATTATATTCTCACACTAAATAAAAAGCATCCTATTACAAAGTTGTATCTGTAGAAAAAGGCCTTACATCCTTATAGGATATCGTAAGTACAATAATAATGAGTTCGAGAGTAATATAAAGTAATATCTATGATTTATTGTATACAACAATATTCCGTAATAAAAGAATAACGGAGCATCATAGCTAATGAGCACATCCAGAAAGATCACTGGCGTAGAAATATGAGCATTCACGTTTGGTCCAAAACACACCTCTGTTGAAATCTTATTTTCATAATACCTTGCCATGTCTTATGTACAATATTTTCCCCCATTCAAACAACATAAGCCCACCCCCGTCCTAAATCACGGTTTTACAACAAAGTATAAAAGCTCTTAGCAAACGACGTTTAAGTTTTTGCCTTCAATATATAAATGCAATCATAACTTCCTTTTTCTAATACTTAGACACACGTGAGTCATAGCAATAGATTCAGGCGATTATGACGGACGCAGTGAGACTAATTTTGACCTTGTTCCTAAATGTGAGTGATGAATGAATATCTGTCCTTGGCACCTCTTACTGCTGTCGTGTGTGGTGTCATTGCATGCGACTCTTTGCAGATATGTAACTCTTAGTATGTACAGTGGATGACGTCACATGATATTCTCATTTTTAATAAAGTCACTCTTGAATACTTTCTTAGCTACGCCCCCTGAACCTTGCAGAACCCTCCAGAGAATGACTTTGAAGGTAGCTCCAAAAGGATCCTGTTTATAAAGTTGTCAAAAGGGCCATATTTTAATCCCATCTGGTAGTTCTAGTGGTCCATACAGTACGTGATAACCCACCAATTAAATCCTTTTTGAAGCTCTGGCCAGACCCAGGAAGAGTCTTGACCTGTCATAACCCCAATATATTGTATTTTTAAAATCAAACTGTAGCTACATTAACAATAACCCCCAGATTGATTCAAATACATAATATTTCATGACATCATGACACCTTTTATTGAAACACACAGTGCACAAGATTGTGAACCTCACAGGGTTCTTCTCCGAGTTTGACAGTTGTACACGCAGATTTTCTATGCAATTTGTAGTATGATCATTTTCAGTGGGTTTGGAGAGGGTATGCAGGATAGATATAACTGGAAGAGAAAAAGAGGGAAGTAGCTAATAAAATTAATGGCAAAGATTATAAGGCGTGTACAGGATCTTACTGGCCGCAAAAATTTTTACTTCCTAAATTACGCTTGGCAGTTGTCTTTTCAGTCACACAAGGCTGGCACATGGAGTTTATAGAATAGGGGCTAGTACCACTTTAAAAGCCTGTCCATGTGACAGAACAAATGTGTTAGTGGCTTACTTGTCCAGTGAAGCTGGAGAGAGAGGAACTCAGGGAGCTCCCAGCATCTAGGAGAGGAAAACTGAGGAATAGCACAGTTACATAGCCAGGAGGAATGCTCAGGGTCTTCATCCTTCATGCTGAAAATGTGCAGACACCGGACACAGACATTAGTGATTCTTACTGCTCTATGGTGTTTCAAGGTAAGGTTATAATATTCATATAACACAGGGAGAGACAGCTAATACAGGCAGTGGTGGGGGAGGAACTGCAGCAGAGAAGCATGACTATGCACCAACAGCTGATGGTATTTTTGGAAGCTACCCACCCCCTCCCATCCTCCATCTCCCATCCTCCATCTCCCATCCTCATGTAAAATGAATGACCTGTACTTCAGTCTGTATATCAACTCAGCTCATCTGCCCTTATGATAAGTGTGAAAAGTAATCCATGTTCCCAAATGAGAAACTTCAGTAGTTTTCACAATGAAAAGTAAATGTTAATTCAACAAAAGAGACGTTTATGAACTAACGTAATGCCACAATTAAGAAGTGGGGGTAACCGACTAGTCAAGTGAATTAGCTCGCCAAACTACGCCTATCCCAAATAAATAGGGCTGAAGTAGAGGCTCAGTGAGTAAAGGCTTTGGCCGAGAACACTGGGTGAAATCCCGGTGACAGCTCCATGTGACTTTGTACAGCGCAGCATACAATGGCAGCGCTGTAAAAAAAAAAAAAAAAGTATTAAACTCAAATGTTATTACTAAACACATTAGTTGAGGTATAAGTGTTCTTGTTGGTACAGACAGCAGTGAAATGAAGCATTTATTTAGATTAATTTGATTTATTTTTTTCAGGCCATGTGCATTGTGCAAACTGGGTCCAAAGATCTTTGTCTTTTTCCCCCATTTTCTGCAGCCTGTAACGGGCCACTCACTAATATAATAGAGTGTCATTTATTTGCCAGCTTTGGTAGCAATACAATGTGTATGTTTATGGTAGTATAATGCAAATCTTGATAAACATGCTCAAAAGCACAAAAACTTTTTTAATTTTATCTACATAAAAAAAACTAGATTAAAGCAGCAATACTACATTTCCCTTTTTTGTCTTATTTTTATATGTATAGCATGTGACAATGTATAATTTTATATTCTTATCTAAGCTGGCAATAGTTTGGTGTTATAAATCTGTAAAAATCCGGATTGTGTGCCTAACTAAATGGCTGCCTTTCAGTTTCAATCAATCCTTCAGTCAGTGTAACTCAGCAGCTACAATGTATCCTGATTTTATAGTAAGGTAACATTATCTATTGTTACAGTTTGCAGCTCAAACTGCTGGGAATATTGGCAACAAATGACCACAAACAGGAAAGTGTTGCAAAGATATTGCACTGCTGGGGAGATGGGCTAAACCTGCTATAGCAATTAAAGGATGCTCAGTATATTCAAACTCATTAAAAATGACATTGAGTTGAATTTGAAATAAAATAGCACATTCGTATTTAATACTACAGAACTGATGTATTAACAAAAGAAATAAAGTAAGATTTCACATGGTTTGCTGCTTTAATGCAGTTTCCTAAAGTAGCATTGTAAGCTGTACCTGAATCACAAAGCCCATTAGAACATCTTAAAGTTTTTACATGTACAGAAATTCAGCAACAATGGATTAGCGCAACTAAATTAGGTCGCATCCATAGTCAGAGCGACGGTGCGCGCCCCGCAAACAATTGCGGTAGGGCAATGCGCACGGCCATGGACAATGTTTTCCCGAGAAAAAATCTTTTTATTTTGTTGTGCGACGGCGCGATTCAGCCAATGAGGGCACAGTGCTCACGTGACGTCACGGGCACGCCCCCAAACTGAATCACAGCTGCTCTTGAGACCCGTTTCGTGCAGATCCAACAGGTCATGTCTCCTCCAGATCCCACAGGCCACGAATCACCTGTGCATCTGGCGCGCTCGACGCCACGCGCTCAGTCGTGCACCCACTATATAGAAGGCCCGATTGTTTGGGATTTTATGGAAAAGCACAGGCAAAGTTACATTATTTTAGTTTAACTCTTGATAGGAAAAGCAATGGATTACAGATCCCTCTGGCAGCAAAGGTTTATCTCGTAGCGTTCCCTCTGCATCCTTTCTTTGCATTGTAGGTATGTGAGCTGGACTGACTAGTTATTACAACGATAACATTGATATGTTAAAACCGCAATGACCCACCAAAAACGTTTTTTTTTTTTTTTTTTTAAACATTGGTAGAACCAGGAGAACCCCAGGTCTGATCCATGGCCCTCCGACCGGGGACTTCCCAGTTCCAGAGATAATTGTAGTTTTGTTGTGTTGGTGTATGGCACAAAAAAATATCATGTCAACCAGGGGGTCTCTGGAGCCTTAGCCGGCTTTAGACAGGTGCTACTGGTGCCCTGAGGGGACCCCACACTAGCCTGGTAGCACCAGCCTGCACTGCCTCTTCGCCCTCCCATGGCAGCCAACAGTGAGGGGAAAGCCAGGGCTCTCCTGCTATGCTCCCCCTTCAGCCCATGCCAGAGATTGGATTCAACTTCAACATCCAGCCGCGCACCCGCCCAAGCTATGTTGTGCCACAGAGTCCGCCACCAGCTCCACTCCTCTGTGGGGCCTGCCCCCAGTTCCACTCCTCTGTGGGGCCAGCTCCGCTCCTCTGTGGGGCCTGCCCCCAGCTCCACTCCTCTGTGGGGCCTGCCCCCAGCTCCACTCCTCTGTGGGGCCTGCCCCCAGCTCCACTCCTCCTGTGGGGCCTGCCCCCAGCTCCACTCCTCCTGTGGGGCCTGCCCCCAGCTCCACTCCTCCTGTGGGGCCTGCCCCCAGCTCCACTCCTCTGTGGGGCCTGCTCCCAGCTCCACTCCTCTGTGGGGCCTGCTCCCAGCTCCACTCCTCGGTGGGGCCTGCTCCCAGCTCCACTCCTCTGTGGGGCCTGCTCCCAGCTCCACTCCTCTGTGGGGCCTGCTCCCAGCTCCACTCCTCTGTGGGGCCTGCTCCCAGCTCCACTCCTCGGTGGGGCCTGCTCCCAGCTCCACTCCTCTGTGGGGCCTGCTCCCAGCTCCACTCCTCTGTGGGGCCTGCTCCCAGCTCCACTCCTCGGTGGGGCCTGCTCCCAGCTCCACTCCTCTGTGGGACCTGCTCCCAGCTCCACTCCTGTGGGGCCTGCTCTCAGCTCCACTCCTCTGTGGGGCCTGCCCCCAGCTCCACTCATCTGAGGCCCGCCCTCGGCTCCAGTCCAGATATACATATACACAATATTCAGTAAGCAGTGCATTCCTCTAACTAATCATAATATTGGCACGTGCACATATCATAAGGTGTATATATTGGTATTTGATACCCCACCCAAAGCATGGTCGGAAGAATAGACGCCGCACAGCAAATGTTCAAAAGAATGTATTTAGCATCCATAGAAAAACGACGTTTCAGTCAATAAGTTACCCTTCATACAGAGGTCAAAGTGGCATTAAAAGAGGAGTGGTCTTGTGAGTGACAAACACCATTCTTTATTTCTTAAATCTGAGGGGAAAAGCTATTTGGAAAATATATTAGAAATATGTATGCAGCATCTATACTTAGAAGGGAGAAAAGATTCCCAAAATAAAACTATAAAACCATGTGGAACTGCAAGTCCAACAGTAACATTATTCTAAGTGCTATTAATATAGAATTACAATTATAATAGTACTATTGCACTTCGATCATGGATTTTTTTTATATATGTGTGTTTCTCTCTCTCTTTCTCTCATGTGAATGTGCTCACAAGTGATCTTTTTATTTGATATATGCAATACGGTGGAGATTTCTTGTTGCCTTTTTCACCCACCATAACTTAAAACGTATGTATGTGTGTGTGTGTGTGTGTGTGTGTGTGTGTGTGTATATATATATATATATATATATATATATATATATATATATATATATGTATATATATGTATATATATGTATATATATGTATATATATGTATATATATGTATATATATGTATATATATGTATATATATATATATATACTTTATGTCGGCCTTTTAAAGAGGGCACTTGTATTTGTATGCTGACAGTATTGCTTAGTAATGAGTGGGAAACTGCTGATCCATCCGGGATTATAAATAGTCTTCCTCCTACACAAGTGACTATATTGCCAGGAAGAGTGCAGAACTTATTGGAAGGACACCAATTCTCCTTTAAAGACTTTTTCACCTGACTGATCCCACCCCCCCCTGCTTGGCATATCTCAGTACATGCACCTTTCTCACGTGGGGCATTACAAAATAATGGCGTGGTGTGGTATCTGACCACAAAAGCTAACAGTCTAACAGGGGGATAATACGTGGTCTGAAGATGTCAGTAGGTTATGTATAGTAGTTGGGGTCTCTGTGCCACATTTAAAAAAACATCCCTCTGGCAGAAAAGAGGTCAATTTTGTCTCGAGAGTCATATCATTTATTTTTGGTAAGAGATCAAACCATTCACAAGCCAGGAGGGGTAAACAAGTGATTAATTATTTAGAAAAGCTAGGCGAGTGGTTAAGAGTGTGGAAGCTACAATGTAATGCCAAGATGTGTACAGTCATGCACTTGGTCCACAAAAGTCCCAAAAGAATAATGTAGGATTGATAACACCATAATCAGAGAAAGGAACCTGGAACTTCGAGAGTCATTCTTTCAGCTGACTTACAAGTAAGCATACGATGTAACTAAGCAATGGGGAAAGCCGGTAGATTTGTGGGTTTTTATTGGGAAAGGTAAGAGGAAGAGAGAAGGTGAAAGGTATTAGCAAGAGGAAGAGAGAAGGTGGTGTAACTCTCTACGATGTATGCAACAGCCTCACACTGCCCCCTGTCAGGTTTCTCTCCAGTGTGCCATGGACATGTGACTGATGATGGACCTAGGGATCAGCCAATAGCAAAGGCTGTGGAAGAGGTGGGACTAAGAGGAAAGGAGACTTTAAGAAGGGCTGGAAGAGCACGTGAGGGGAGATCTGCACGAGCCTGAGGGTTCTCCGGACTGATGTGCATGTGACGCGGGAAATAGTCTACGTCCCGACAGAGAGCGCGGGCACTGACTGGAGGGAGAACAGCAAATTGCCGGGAGTCCCAGTGGAACACCGGAGTGAGAGCAACATGGAGGAACGAGCCCCGTGGGAGGGGACCCTCAACCACATTCATCTGAAGTGGTACCGACGCGTTTTGTAAAGTACAGGCCCGCTACACTTATCCACATTAATGAGCCCCAACGGTGTGCCGGCACCATCATACAGGCCTTGGTATCCAGAATTGGGTGGCCGCAGCACCAGATACTGACATACACCTGCGCAGCTTTTAGGGGGGCATGTTATGTAATGTATGTAGTGATCCTTTGAGAAGAATCACAGGGGACCAGAGTGTTCATCAATATCTGCTATATAAATACGGTTATATCATACAAACATTACTGTAGCCTGTCTCCCGTTGTCTGACCTAACGACACATGTGGCATATCACCCAGAACTAGAGGACTCGGGCCCCAAACTCAGCAGCAGGTATCAGTCTGGGGGCAGAATAAGGACTGGTTACAGTGGTAATGCCACTTTATAGGTCATTGATAAGACCTCGCCCAGACAGCGGTCTTGCTAGAACCAGAGAGTATACTCGGAAGGTGATGGTGGCAGGCTGGGGGGAACTGTGGAGAGAACTTTTTCACAGGAAAGGTGGTAGATTCATGGAACAGACTTCCAGCATAGGTGGAAGAGGCTAATACAGTAGAAGAATTCAAAACCATTTGAGATAGACACGACTATCTCAAATTAGCAAGAAAGGTAAGGACCTAATGGGTCTGAAGTATCCTAACAAATAGGGAAATGTGCCAACTAGGTGGGTCAAGTGTTTTTTTTTATCTGCCGTCATTTTCTATGTATTAACACAGCGGTGCGTAAACTGGGGGGGCGGCAGTTATAGAGGTCCCGCGCTCTCCGCCCAGGCATTTAAATTAAATACCGGGGGACCGCGCGAGGCCTCTATAATACTCTTACCTTCCCTTCCAGCGACGCGTCGTCCTGGTAACCCGGCTTCAAATGACGCAGCGGGGTCACGTGATGTCATGTTACCATGGCGACGTGACATCACATGACCCTGCGCGTCATTTGAAGCCTGGGCTTGGGGGTGAGGGGGGGGAGGGGCACGAGGCGCAGAGGAGAGAAGCCAGGGGGGGGCACACGGGGAAAAATTTGCGCACCCCTGTATTAACATATTATAAAGGTAAAAGTGCAGTGTTTGGACCATGCTCTATAGCCCCCATAATGTACAACTTCACGGGCTTAGGGATGTATAGAGCATCTGTTTCCTGTCAGCCAGGGATGTCTCTGCATTTCCAGATATTTATTGCGTTCTACTTAAATAGAGGGATGTGTGGGCTCAGGTTGCAAAGTCGCTTATTAATGATTTCATGTTGAAGCTGAATTCCACACTCACAAAAGCAGATTTAACAACCTCCAATCACAGTGTACATCAGGCTGTTGGACGGCTTTGCACACACACATCTATGGGTGGATGTATCAAGGCAAAATCCATGGTAGCTGCATCACTTCCATCTTGTGTCTGTTTCCGGTAACGTATCCAGGTCTTTGCTCCAAGTGTTGCTCCTGTGCGTGTCATGTTGCGATTTAAAAGTTTGTCAGTAGGAGTTAGGGAGAAGTTACATGACACCTTATAATGAGATGTATCCGCGTCTCATGCGTCCCTTTTTTATCTTGTATTTGAGTCCAATAAATCTGCTGGGGCTGAGGGGGCGTAAACTTTTCTGGCCAACGATTTGCGCCAAATGTAAGAAAGACGTTTATACACTTAACGCAAGCAGGAAATGGATCAATGCTGCAAAAAAAAAAAAAAAAAACCTTCTATTTGCGGTTGTTTACATTGATATATCAGGTCTCTAGACCAGGAGTGGCCAACTCCAGTCCTCAAGAGCCACCGACAGTCCAGGTATTAGGGATACCCCTGCTCGGGAGCGGACTGGCCAGGGGGGCAAAGGGGGAATTCCCCCCCCCCCAAGGCCAGTCAGATATGAAGAAATTGGGCCGGTGCAGAGAGGAGAAAAGCTGTGTGCTGCACTGTACATTCTGGCCAGAAGGTGGCGCTGCAGAGCCCAGCAGCTCATTCTCTCCTCTTCAGGGCTACCTGCAGAGTGCTGCTGTTAAAGCTGCAGTTCAAGCAATATCCTGCATGTGTGTTTTTAAAAAAAAAATCAGTTCTGTAGTAAGAAAAAATACTTTTAGCATTTTCTGTTTTTAAAAAAACAACTTTGAAAGACCAATTTTCTTGTATTCTATTTTAACAAGCATGTTTGTTCCTATAGCAACCATTTGCTAAGGCACTGCCCCTTCATGTCCTGTCACAAACCCTGGCACACCCCTTTGTGAGCCCTACCCTCCCTCTTGCACATGTCAGTGGAGAAGTGCTCATGAATATCCATAAGCATTTCACTCACACTGAAAAAGGGGGCGTTTATCAGACACCAACTTGTAATGATGTCACCAATCTTCACTGATCAATCAAAGGAGAAGGGATTGACCTGCAGCTTTGATCTTCAGTAGGTATGTTGGTATTACACACATTTAACTATTGAAGTAAAAAAACAACACTTAAAAAAAAAAAAAAAACGGCAGCTTGAACTGCAGCTTTAATTGGAAATAAGTGTGTGTATTTATTTGATTTAATTATTAAATGTTTTACCCTGCATCATATAGCAAATAAAAATATTCCTTGTGAGCACATTCATATGTCTTAGACAAGTCTGCAACGCTGCTTTTCACCATTATCACCTAGCATACAGTGCTCCCACTTTAGCAAGGGATTCTGGGAAATGACATGCAAATGAGCGCATAGCTTTTGCCTCAAATCCATTATTACATGGAACCCTTCAGACAATGCTCGCTGCTCGCAGTGCAGTAGATGTTAAGTTTGTTTATAGAGTGATATTCATCACTCCAACCATGTGGTGTAGCAGCTGGAGAATTGAACTAGCATATGAATGTTCATGGGTTCAGTTCCTGCATGGTATGGTATAATTTATAAATGATTATTTTATATAAAATACCTTGTGGCGGGTTGCCATGATGAGGATATGCCGGCGGAACGTGGGGTCCCACTTTCCGCCTATTTGCCGGACGTTGGCAAAACCCCGGAGGCCTTAGTTGGTCCAGGACTTCCTTGGGGGTGGTGTCAAATGGTATGTCCCCCACCGCGGCCACATGACGGGGAGCCTCGTTGAGCTCCAGGGCCCAGTCGAGGACCTGTTTCTTGGAAAGTGAGAACATGGTATATATTTTTCCTCTTTTATTTGCACTACTGAGTCTGGCACCCCATGTCTAAATCTCAGCAGCGCATCAAAATGTAGCCCCCTTTCCCCCTGTCTCTAGGGACGCTATCGTGGTGCTTTACCTGTATGGCTTACAGGAAGCCTGATTCTCCGCTGAAGGGAGCCTGGGGTGACCTGTACACTTACACATATACAGCGCCTCCACTTGGAAGGGATCCGCACACATGGGGATAGCCCCTTTCATGACAATGTACCCAGTAATTACACACAGGTTGTGGTATAACAGTATTTACTGGACACCTAATCAGCATAACAATAATACAACACAATGCATACAATTTGTATGGTGTCTGTATAGTTAGGGTGACCAGGTGTCCCGGTTTAGCCGGGACAGTCCCGTTTTTTTAACCTCTGTCCCGGTTTTTTAGTCTGTCCCGGCCGCCCTGCATGCTGTAAAATGTTCCGGTTTTTTTGTGGCTGTTCCGCTTTTGACCATCAGAGCAGGGGGGCAGCAGAGAGCAGACAATGCATGGAGGAGAGCAGGGGCCGGGTCTGAGACCCGAAAGTGTAAGTGAGAACTTCCGGTGTCTGCTGCCAGGGCTCAAGATGGCTTCCTCCACCCATGCAGGTATGGTCCGAATGGGGGACACGGACACACACTCACACAATGAGTGGGGGAGGGGGGTGAAAGAGACACAGAGAGAGGCACAGCATGGAGAGAGGCAGAGAGAGAGGCACAGGCACAGCATGGGGAGAGACAGTGTGGGGAGTGGGCACAGCATGGGAAGAGGGGCACAGAGTGGGGGGGGGGGAGAGAGAGAGAGACAAAGAATGGGGGGAGAGAGACAGAATGGGGGGGGAGACAGAGAATGGGGGAGAGAGACAGAATGGAGAAAAGAGACAGAGAATGGAGGGGAGAGAGACAGAAAATGGAGGAGAGACACAGAGAATGGGGGAGAGGAGAGGGAGGGAGAGAATGGGGGATAGAGGGAGAGAATGGGCGGAGAGAATGGGGGGAGAGAGCGAGAGAATGTGGGGAGAGAGAATGAGGGGGAGAGAGAATGGGGGAAGACAGAGAATGGGGGGATTGAGACAGAGAATGGGGGGGAGAGAAACAGAAATGGAGGCGAGACACAGAATGGGGGAGGGGAGAGAGAGACAAAGAATGGGGGGGGGGAGACAAAGAATGGGGGGAGGGACAGAGACAGAGAATGGAGGGGAGAGAGAGACACAGAGAATGGGGGGGGGATAGAGAGAGACAGAGAATGGGGGGAGAGAGACAGAAAACGGAGGAGAGACACGGGAGAGAGGGAGGGGAGAGGAGAGGGAGGGAGGGAGGGAGGGAGGGAGAGAATGGGGGACAGAGAATTGGGAGAGAGTGCTAGAGAATGTGGGGGGAGAGAGAGGGAGGGAGAGAGAATGGGTGATGAGAGAATGAGAGAGAGAATGAGAATGAGGGGAGGGAGAGTGAGAGAGAATGGGGGAGAGAGAGAGAATGGGGGAGAGAGAGAATGGGGGGAAAGAGAGAGAGACAGGGAGGGGTGGAATGAGAATGTAGGGGTGGGGAGAACGAGAATAGAGGGATATGGGGGGAGGGAGAGAGAAAGGGGTGTGTGTGTGTGAGAGAGGGGGGACAGAGCGGGGTAGAGAGACAAAAATGAGAAGGCGCAGTTGGTGATATCATTTGTTTTATAACATTTTTTTTAATGTGTCCCAGTTTTTACTTTTGTAAATCTGGTCACTCTATGTATAGTGCGTGCGTCTGTGTATGGTGCCTGTGTGGTGCGTGCATCTGTGTATGGTGCCTGTGTGGTGCGTGCGTCTGTGTATGGTGCCTGTGTGGTGCGTGCGTCTGTGTGTGGTGCGTGCGTCTGTGTATGGTGCCTGTGTGGTGCGTGCGTCTGTGTATGGTGCCTGTGTGGTGCGTGCGTCTGTGTATGGTGCCTGTGTGGTGCGTGCGTCTGTGTATGGTGCCTGTGTGGTGCGTGCGTCTGTGTATGGTGCCTGTGTGGTGCGTGCGTCTGTGTATGGTGCGTGGGACGCCTGATTCTTGGGCCGGTTGATTGAGCTTGCCCCTCCCGGTCCAAAATTTGCCAGCCAGCCCCTGTGTCCCTGCGTCAGCACAGGTGGCTTAATCAGTGGCTCAGTCAAAATTATTGAGCCACCTGTGCTGAAGCAGGGATATCACGAATACCTGGCTTGTTGGTGGCCCTTGAGGCCTGTAGTCAGCCACCCCTGCTCTAGACTCAGATCTGTTAATTAAATGATACTGCAGGGCGGCAACCAAAGGGTTAATGTAAGTACACACGTCCCTCGTTACGTTCTGTGAAGCCTCACACATTACTTATTTGTAGCATTCTAAGACTCAGTGCTGTTAGTGTTAGCAACAGACGTGTTTATTACTCCATTGTCCAGAGCTGTGTGTGAATTGTCTGTTGGAAGAACATTATGCAGGAATCCGTGCCTGTGGGAATGGTATGTCTGCACCAGCTACAAGTTACAGTGGGCTTCAGAAGCAGAGCTGGGTAGGATATGACTGTAGATGTTATGTCTCTATAGGTCAGCAGCCTCCACTGTAAGGCAGATAAGGAGCGTGGTAAGAGTGCTCAAGTACAAAGCCAATATAACAATGAATTAGATCCAGATTATTGGGGGCACAGGTTAATCAATGTACAATGCAGTAAAAGAGTTTATCCATAAAGCACTTTCACATGACCGATAACCCCTGAAAACAGGGGGCAAGTGAAGTTGTCACCAACACTCTGTTTCATTGGGAATGTCCGCTTAATATGGAAAATATAGTACTCACAATCCCCTCCTTCAGACTGGGGAGACGTGCAGCTGCTGATGAGAGATCTAGGTAGAAAAGTGAGGAGTAGAGCACAGCCAAAAAGGAGCAAGGAGATAAAGAACTTGTAGTTTGAAACGCGTAGGAGGTTATCCTCTATGCAAGGCACACACAGTAGGCAATCAGTGGCTTGGGTTAATGAAATAATACAATGCAAAGTGCATGGGGTCATGTACAGATGTAGCGAGACTTACTGCCTCCGGACCAGCGGCTGAGAAAGCTTAAAGCCTGGGCTCAAGAGATAGTGCTGCCGCGGTTACACACCCAATGAGGGGAGGTGAACCTGTCTGCACGTCAAGCTTGGCGAACAATCTTCCTGAATATGGCGCAGCACAGAGCAAAACGTAAACCCAATGCTTAGCTCACAGACTCTCCCCAGAACTTGAACTCATTGCCCCAGCACACCGACTCCTCCCAGGACTGGAACGTCCGCCCCTGCACACAGACTCCTCCCAGGACTGGAACGTCCGCCCCTGCACACAGACTCCTCCCAGGACTGGAACCCCTCCCCCAGCACACTGACTCCTCCCAGGACTGGAACTCCTGCCCCAGCACATCAACTCCTCCCAGGACTAGAACCCCTGCCCCAGCACACCGACTCCTCCCAGGACTGGAACCCCTGCCCCAGCACACCGACTCCTCCCAGGACTGGAACCCATGCATCAGCACACCGACTCCTCCCAGGACTGGAACCCCAGCCCCAGCACACCACCTCCTCCCAGGACTGGAACCCCTGTCCCAGCACACCGACTCCTCCCAGGACTGGAACCCCTGCGCCAGCACATTAACTCCTCCCAGGACTGGAACCCCGGCCCCAGCACACCAACTCCTCCCAGGACTGGAACCCCTGCGCCAGCACATTAACTCCTCCCAGGACTGGAACCCCGGCCCCAGCACACCAACTCCTCCCAGGACTGCAACCCCCACCCCAGCACATCAACTCCTCCCAGGACTGGAACCCCTGCCACAGCACACCAACTCCTCCCAGGACTGCAACCCCCACCCCAGCACATCAACTCCTCCCAGGACTGGAACCCCTGCCCCAGCACATCAACTCCTCCCAGGACTGGAACCCCTGTCCCAGCACATCAACTCCTCTCAGGACTGGAACCCCGGCCCCAGCACACCGACTCCTACCAGGACTGCAACCCCCACCCCAGCACATCAACTCCTCCCAGGACTGGAACCCCTGCCCCAGCACATCAACTCCTCCCAGGACTGGAACCCCTGTCCCAGCACATCAACTCCTCTCAGGACTGGAACCCCGGCCCCAGCACACCGACTCCTCCCAGGACTGGAACCCCTGCCCCTGCATACAACTCCTCCCAGGACTGGAACCCCTGCCCCAGCACACCGACTCCTCCCAGGACTGGAACCCCTGCCCCTGCATACAACTCCTCCCAGGACTGGAACCCCTGCCCCAGCACACCGACTCCTCCCAGGACTAGAACCCCTGCCCCTGCATACAAATCCTCCCAGGACTGGAACCCCTGTACACCAACTCCTCCCAGGACTGGAACCCCTGCCCCGGCACACCGACTCCTCCCAGGACTGGAACCCCTGCCCCGGCACACCACCTCCTCCCAGGACTGGAACCCCTGCCCCAGCACACCGACTCCTCCCAGGACTGGAACCCCTGCCCCTGCATACAACTCCTCCCAGGACTGGAACCCCTGCCCCAGCACACCGACTCCTCCCAGGACTAGAACCCCTGCCCCTGCATACAAATCCTCCCAGGACTGGAACCCCTGTACACCAACTCCTCCCAGGACTGGAACCCCTGTCCCAGCACATCAACTCCTCTCAGGACTGGAACCCCGGCCCCAGCACACCGACTCCTACCAGGACTGCAACCCCCACCCCAGCACATCAACTCCTCCCAGGACTGGAACCCCTGCCCCAGCACATCAACTCCTCCCAGGACTGGAACCCCTGTCCCAGCACATCAACACCTCTCAGGACTGGAACCCCGGCCCCAGCACACCGACTCCTCCCAGGACTGCAACCCCCACCCCAGCACATCAACTCCTCCCAGGACTGGAACCCCTGCCCCAGCACACCAACTCCTCCCAGGACTGCAACCCCCACCCCAGCACATCAACTCCTCCCAGGACTGGAACCCCTGCCCCAGCACATCAACTCCTCCCAGGACTGGAACCCCTGTCCCAGCACACCGACTCCTCCCAGGACTGGAACCCCTGCCCCAGCACATGAACTCCTCCTAGGACTGGAACCCCTGCCCCAGCACATCAACTCCTCCCAGGACTGGAACCCCTACCCCAGCACACGACTCCTCCCAGGACTAGAACCTCTGCCCCATCACACCGACTCCTCCCACGACTGGAACCTCCGCACCAGCACACCGACTCCTCCCAGGACTGGAACCCCTGCCCCAGCACACCGACTCCTCCCATGACTGGAACCTCCGCCCCTGCACACAGACTCCTCCCAGGACTGGAACTCCTGCCCCAGCACACCGACTCCTCCCAGGACTGGAACTCCTGCCCCAGCACATCAACTCCTCCCAGGACTAGAACCCCTGCCCCTGCATAAGACTCCTCCCAGGACTGGAACCCCTGCCCCAGCACATCAACTCCTACCAGGACTGGAACCCATGCATCAGCACACCAACTCCTCACAGGACTGGAACCCCTGCGCCAGCACATTAACTCCTCCCAGGACTGGAACCCTGGCCCCAGCACACCAACTCCTCCCAGGACTGGAACCCCCACCCCAGCACATCAACTCCTCCCAGGACTGGAACCCCCGCCCCAGCACATCAACTCCTCCCAGGACTGGAACCCCCGCCCCAACACACCGACTCCTCCCAGGACTGGAACCCCCGCCCCAGCACATTAACTCCTCCCAGGACTGGAACCCCTGTCTCAGCACATCAACTCCTCCCAGGACTGGAACCCCTGTCCCAGCACACCGACTCCTCCCAGGACTGGAACCCCTGCCCCAGCACATGAACTCCTCCCAGGACTGGAACTCCTGCCCCAGCACATCAACTCCTCCCAGGACTGGAACCCCTGTCCCAGCACACCGACTCCTCCCAGGACTGGAACCCCTGTCCCAGCAAATCAACTCCTCCCAGGACTGGAACCCCTGCCCCAGCACATC
Organism: Ascaphus truei; assembly: GCF_040206685.1. Classification (NCBI taxonomy): domain Eukaryota; kingdom Metazoa; phylum Chordata; class Amphibia; order Anura; family Ascaphidae; genus Ascaphus; species Ascaphus truei. Next base: position 538,060,959 of record NC_134483.1, read on the forward strand.
AACTCCTCCCAGGACTGGAACCCCTGCCCTGCATACAACTCCTCCCAGGACTGGAACCCCTGCTCCATCACACCAACTCCTCCCAGGACTGGAACCCCTGTCCCAGCACACCGACTCCTCCCAGGACTGGAACTCCTGTCCCAGCACACCGACTCCTCCCAGGACTGGAACCCCTGCCCCAGCACACCAACTCCTCCCAGGACTGGAACCCCTGCCTCTGCATACAACTCCTCCCAGGACTGGAACCCCTGCCCCAGCACACCGACTCCTACCAGGACTGGAACCCCTACCCCTGCATACAACTCCTCCCAGGACTGGAACCCCTGCACACCAACTCCTCCCAGGACTGGAACCCCTGCCCCGGCACACCGACTCCTCCCAGGACTGGAACCCCTCCCCCAGCACACTGACTCCTCCCAGGACTAGAACCCCTGCCCCAGCACACCGACTCCTCCCAGGACTGGAACCCCTGCCCCAGCACACCGACTCCTCCCAGGACTGGAACCCATGCATCAGCACACCGACTCCTCCCAGGACTGGAACCCCAGCCCCAGCACACCACCTCCTCCCAGGACTGGAACCCCTGTCCCAGCACACCGACTCCTCCCAGGACTGGAACCCCTGCGCCAGCACATTAACTCCTCCCAGGACTGGAACCCCGGCCCCAGCACACCAACTCCTCCCAGGACTGCAACCCCCACCCCAGCACATCAACTCCTCCCAGGACTGGAACCCCCACCCCAGCACATTAACTCCTCCCAGGACTGGAACCCCGGCCCCAGCACACCAACTCCTCCCAGGACTGCAACCCCCTCCCCAGCACATCAACTCCTCCCAGGACTGGAACCCCTGTCTCAGCACATCAACTCCTCCCAGGACTGGAACCCCTGTCCCAGCACACCGACTCCTCCCAGGACTGGAACCCCTGCCCCAGCACATGAACTCCTCCTAGGACTGGAACCCCTGCCCCAGCACATCAACTCCTCCCAGGACTGGAACCCCTACCCCAGCACACGACTCCTCCCAGGACTAGAACCTCTGCCCCATCACACCGACTCCTCCCACGACTGGAACCTCCGCACCAGCACACCGACTCCTCCCAGGACTGGAACCCCCGCCCCAGCACACCGACTCCTCCCATGACTGGAACCTCCGCCTCTGCACACAGACTCCTCCCAGGACTGGAACTCCTGCCCCAGCACACCGACTCCTCCCAGGACTGGAACTCCTGCCCCAGCACATCAACTCCTCCCAGGACTGGAACCCCTGCCCCTGCATAAGACTCCTCCCAGGACTGGAACCCCTGCCCCAGCACATCAACTCCTACCAGGACTGGAACCCATGCATCAGCACACCAACTCCTCACAGGACTGGAACCCCTGCGCCAGCACATTAACTCCTCCCAGGACTGGAACCCTGGCCCCAGCACACCAACTCCTCCCAGGACTGGAACCCCCACCCCAGCACATCAACTCCTCCCAGGACTGGAACCCCCGCCCCAGCACATCAACTCCTCCCAGGACTGGAACCCCCGCCCCAACACACCGACTCCTCCCAGGACTGGAACCCCCGCCCCAGCACATTAACTCCTCCCAGGACTGGAACCCCTGTCTCAGCACATCAACTCCTCCCAGGACTGGAACCCCTGTCCCAGCACACCGACTCCTCCCAGGACTGGAACCCCTGCCCCAGCACATGAACTCCTCCCAGGACTGGAACTCCTGCCCCAGCACATCAACTCCTCCCAGGACTGGAACCCCTGTCCCAGCACACCGACTCCTCCCAGGACTGGAACCCCTGTCCCAGCAAATCAACTCCTCTCAGGACTGGAACCCCTGCCCCAGCACATCAACTCCTCCCAGGACTGGAACCCCTGCCCTGCATACAACTCCTCCCAGGACTGGAACCCCTGCTCCATCACACCAACTCCTCCCAGGACTGGAACCCCTGTCCCAGCACACCGACTCCTCCCAGGACTGGAACTCCTGTCCCAGCACACCGACTCCTCCCAGGACTGGAACCCCTGCCCCAGCACACCAACTCCTCCCAGGACTGGAACCCCTGCCTCTGCATACAACTCCTCCCAGGACTGGAACCCCTGCCCCAGCACACCGACTCCTACCAGGACTGGAACCCCTACCCCTGCATACAACTCCTCCCAGGACTGGAACCCCTGCACACCAACTCCTCCCAGGACTGGAACCCCTGCCCCGGCACACCGACTCCTCCCAGGACTGGAACCCCTGCCCCGGCACACCGACTCCTCCCAGGACTGGAACCCCTGCCCCGGCACACTGACTCCTCCCAGGACTGGAACCCCTGCCTCAGCACACCGACTCCTCCCAGGACTGGAACCCCTGCCCCAGCACACCGACTCCTCCCAGGACTGGAACTCCTGCCCCTGCATACAACTCCTCCCAGGACTGGAACCCCTGCCCCAGCACACCGACTACTACCAGGACTGGAACCCCTGCCCCTGCATACAGCTCCTCCCAGGACTGGAACCCCTGCCCTGGCACACCGACTCCTCCCAGGACTGGATCCCCCGCCCCAGCACACCGACTCTTCCCAGGACTGGAACCCCGGCCCCAGCACACCGACTCCTCCCAGGACTGGAACCCCTGCCCCAGCACACCGACTCTTCCCAGGACTGGAACCCCGGCCCCAGCACACCACCTTCTCCCAGGACTGGAACCCCTGCCCCAGCACACCGACTCCTCCCAGGACTGGAACCCCTGCCCCAGCACACCGACTCTTCCCAGGACTGGAACCCCAGCCCCAGCACACCGACTCCTCCCAGGACTGGAACCCCTGCCCCAGCACACCGACTCTTCCCAGGACTGGAACCCCGGCCCCAGCACACCGACTCCTCCCAGGACTGGAACCCCTGCCCCAGCACACCGACTCCTCCCAGGACTGGAACCCCTGCCCCAGCACACCGACTCCTCCCAGGACTGGAACCCCGGCCCCAGCACACCGACTCCTCCCTGGACTGGAACCCCTGCATACAACTCCTCCCAGGACTGGAACCCCTGCCCCAGCACACCGACTCCTCCCAGGACTGGAACCCCTGCCCCTGCATACAACTCCTCCCAGGACTGGAACCCCTGCCCCAGCACACCGACTCCTCCCAGGACTAGAACCCCTGCCCCTGCATACAAATCCTCCCAGGACTGGAACCCCTGTACACCAACTCCTCCCAGGACTGGAACCCCTGCCCCGGCACACCGACTCCTCCCAGGACTGGAACCCCTGCCCCGGCACACCACCTCCTCCCAGGACTGGAACCCCTGCCCCAGCACACCGACTCCTCCCAGGACTGGAACCCCTGCCCCTGCATACAACTCCTCCCAGGACTGGAACCCCTGCCCCAGCACACCGACTCCTCCCAGGACTAGAACCCCTGCCCCTGCATACAAATCCTCCCAGGACTGGAACCCCTGTACACCAACTCCTCCCAGGACTGGAACCCCTGCCCCGGCACACCGACTCCTCCCAGGACTGGAACCCCTGCCCCGGCACACCACCTCCTCCCAGGACTGGAACCCCTGCCCCAGCACACCGACTCTTCCCAGGACTGGAACCCCGGCCCCAGCACACCAACTCCTCCCAGGACTGGAACCCCGGCCCCAGCACACCGACTCTTCCCAGGACTGGAACCCCGGCCCCAGCACACCGACTCTTCCCAGGACTGGAACTCCTGCCCCAGCACACCGACTCCTCCCTGGACTGGAACCCCTGCCCCAGCACACCGACTCTTCCCAGGACTGGAACCCCGGCCCCAGCACACCGACTCCTCCCTGGACTGGAACCCCTGCATACAACTCCTCCCAGGACTGGAACCCCTGCCCCAGCACACCGACTCCTCCCAGGACTGGAACCCCTGCCCCTGCATACAACTCCTCCCAGGACTGGAACCCCTGCCCCAGCACACCGACTCCTCCCAGGACTAGAACCCCTGCCCCTGCATACAAATCCTCCCAGGACTAGAACCCCTGTACACCGACTCCTCCCAGGACTGGAACTGGAGTTGTAGTGATTCTCTGCTAACTTATTGTGTGGATTTCTAATATTGCTTATGTATTTTCTGTAGCCCAATTTATTGATGATAAAATGCATTTATTTGATGAGAAATTACCGCTTTTTTGTGGTTGTTTGTGGTTTGTACGTTGATCTAATTCTGAGCACCACCCTTATTCTGGGGTCTGTTAATCTTGATAACTAAAGATTAAAATGTGTTATCTGTTTTTAGTTATGAATTGTTTCTCTTTACCCCCTGGAGAAATGCGATGAACTCCAGAAACAACTTTTTGGTGCCTTAGGACAGGGGCACGCCCCCCACCCCCTGGAGGGGCACTAGATTTTTTTTTTGGGGGGAGGGGGTTGCGGCAGTTATAGATGTCCTGCGCTCTCCCCCAGGCATTTAAATGAAATGACCGTGGACCACACGAGGCCTCTAAAATACACTTTTCTTCCCTCTCAGCGACGCGTCGTTATGGTAACCCAGCATCAAATGACGCCGGGGTCGAGCACGGAGGGGGGAACGGGGCGCGAGGCGCTGAGGTGAGCAGGCAGGGGTGCGCACGGGGCAGAGTTTGCACACCCCTGCATTAGGAATTATTTGTGTAAAGCCCTTTTTGCCGGGGTACCGACAGCCAGGGCGCAGGGGGTCCGGCCTGGGTTACGCTGGGCGAGCCCCACCTCCACTGCCGGATCCCCGGACACTTTTCCCGGCGCACCCCCCCCCCTGTTATGAGGGACTAAAAAGCTGTAACTTGACCCTCCCCAGGGAGACGGCGTGCTTCTATTTGCAGTAATGCGCCAGCCGTAAACCTGTGCCTGCTTGTCATCTATAAGCTTCAGTGCGGGACAGGATAAGTGGCTATATTTTTAGGTGCTCTAGGGAGATGAAATGCACCGTGGCAGAGCACGGGGTTAATTCATCTTTTTATTGCAGTAAATTGGTCTCCATGTAAAATTGTGGATGAATATTAATCATTCTTCTGAATGTGGATTTCCCCAAACTCTTTTTACAGTGGAAATTAAAGGTTTGTTTAAAAAAACAAAGAAAAACACGGCAGGATTTTGGCAGCTTTTGTGGTATACATTATGGTGTCTGTTTATTAATGGGATTATGTATCAAAGTCTCCCGGCTGCAAAACGGAGCCAAAACCGTGGCAAAAAAATAAGGTACAATGGCTGTTTTTGTTCTGAGAGTGCCGTTTTGTGCTTAATTTTTGCCCCCATTTTGCAGTCGGGAGCTTGATACTAAAGTGGGACACTTTCACTGGTGTTTTATTGTTATCAGAAATACTGGAGATATAAAGGCAGCTGCGCCGCACTCCCTCTCCCCCATGCGCGCGCTCTCCCCCATGCGCACACTCTCCCCCATGCGCGCACTCTCCCCCATGCGCACTCTTCCCCCATGCACACACCCTCTCTCCCATGCGCACTCTCTCTCTCTCATGCGCACTCTCCCTCTCTCCCATGCGCACTCTCCCTCTCTCCCATGCGCACTCCCTCTCTCCCATGTGCACTCCCTCTCTCCCATGTGCACTTCCTCTCTCCCATGTGCACTCTCTCTCTCCCATGCGCACTCTCTCTCTCTCCCGTGCGCACTCCCTCTCTCCCGTGCGCACTCCCTCTCTCCCATGCGCACTCTCTCCCATGCGCACTCTCTCTCTCTCTCCCATGTGCACTCCCTCTCTCCCATGTGCACTCCCTCTCTCCCACTCACTCCCTTTTCCATGCGCACTCCCTCTCTCCCATGCACACTCCCTCTCTCCCATGTGCTCTCTCTCTCTCCCATGCGCACTCCCTCTCTCCCATGCGCACTCCCTCTCTCCCATGCGCACTCCCTCTCTCCCATGCGCACTCCCTCTCTCCCATGCGCACTCCCTCTCTCCCATGGGCACTCTCTCTCTCCCATGCGCACTCTCTCTCTCCCATGCGCACTCTCTCTCCCATGCGTACTCTCTCTCTCCCATGTGCACTCCCTCTCTCCCATGTGCACTCCCTCTCTCCCATGCGCACTTCCTCTCTCCCATGCGCACTTCCTCTCTCCCATGTGCACTCTCTCTCTCCCGTGCGCACTCTCTCTCTCCCGTGCGCACTCTCTCTCTCCCGTGCGCACTCTCTCTCTCCCGTGCGCACTCTCTCTCTCCCGTGCGCACTCCCTCTCTCCCGTGCGCACTCCCTCTCTCCCATGTGCACTCCCTCTCTCCCATGCGCACTCTCTCCCATGCGCGCTCTCTCTCTCCCATGTGCACTCGATCTCTCTCCCACTCACTCCCTCTCCCATGTGACTCCCTCTCCCATGCGCACTCCCTCTCTCCCATGCACACTCCCCCTCTCCCATGCGCACTCCCTCTCTCCAATGCACTCCTCCTCTCCTATGCGCACCCTCTCCCATGCGCACTCCCCCACTCCCACTCTCCCATGTGCACTCCCTCTCCCATGCGCACTCCCTCTATCCCATGCGCACCCTCTACCATGCGTACTCTCTCCCATGCGCACCCTCTCCCATGCGCACTCCCTCTATCCCATGCGCACTCTCTCCCATGCGCACTCTCTCCCATGCGCACTCCCTCGCTCCCATGCGTGCACTCCCTCTCTCCCATGCGCATTCCCTCTCTCCCATGCGCACCCTCTTCCATGCGCACTCCCTCTCTCCCATGCGCACTCCCTCTCCCATGCGCGCACTCCCTCTCTCCCATGCACACTCCCTCTCTCCCATGCGCGCAGTCCCTCTCTCCCATGCGCACTCCCCCTCTCCCATGCGCACTCCCTCTCTCCCATGCGCACTCCCTCTCTCCCATGCGCACTCCCTCTCTCCCATGCGCACTCCCTCTCTCCCATGCGCACTCTGTCTCTCTCCAATGCGCTCTCTCTCTCTCCCATGCACACTCCCTCTCTCCCATGCGCGCAGTCCCTCTCTCCCATGCGCACTCCCCCTCTCCCATGCGCACTCCCTCTCTCCCATGCGCACTCCCTCTCTCCCATGCACACTCCCTCTCTCCCATGCGCACTCTCTCTCTCTCCAATGCGCACTCTCTCTCTCCCATGCGCACTCCCTCTCTCCTATGCGCTCTCCCTCTCTCCAATGCCCACTCCCTCTCTCCCATGCGCTCTCCCTCTCTCCAATGCGCACTCCCTCTCTCCCATGCGCTCTCCCTCTCTCCAATGCGCACTCCATCTCCCATGCGCACTCCCTCGACAAAAAATAATTGCCCACCCCCCTGCATTAATCCACTTAGTAATTTCCTCTCACACTTTCTTATTTGTCCCCACAGCATACATCAGACTTACTATAATGTGACACTAAGCTCTCCAGTGTTCTCCTAATTTCCTAAATTGTTCTTAGTTATGATTGAAAGTGAAATTAGTTTCTATGTTAACTGAAGTTCGAGGTCACATTCCAGGTGACAGCGTACCGATGGCGGAATCTGAATATCTTAGGGAGTAAACTATGTTTAATGACATTATGGAGGTACTCGGTGAGTAAAGACACGGATAACAATGACACTGCTAGAATCAGCGGAACCTGACCTTGGGCAAGTCACTTTATTTATTTATTTTATTTCAAAAAATTTTTAATGTTGTTTTTCAGAGGGTAGGGTACAGCATAGCATATCACAACAAGCTGGTACAGAAGTCATTGGGTATTGTTTGAACAAGTTGACAATAATAGAGCTTCCGCACCTCCTGTTAGGAACCCATGGTGTGAAGCCCGCCTCTCCATCCGGAGAGGGGGAGTCAATGGGTGTGCACCCGTCTCTACTTTTCAAGTCAAGTGAGGATAGTTAAAAGGGAGAGAGGAAGAAAGAGGGGAGCGAGTGAGGGGGGGAGGTCTGGAGGGGGGGAAGGGTGGGAGGGGAGGGTGGGGGGTCATGAAGCGGCATAAGAGAGGGCCGCCCAGGGCCCGACGTCCACCGAACTCTTGAACAGAGTTTGAGTAATCCAAGGTGGTTTAATCATATGGCCAAGCTTCCCAGGTTTTGTTGAATTTGTCTAGTTCTTGTTTAAATCGAGCTGATAGGAGTTCCATCAACCGGACTTCCCTGATTCTGGTGAGGACCATCTCCTTGTTGGGTGGTCTAGTTTTTTTCCATTTTGCCACTATTGATCGGCGGGCTGCCGTTAGAACGAAGGATGTTAATTTTTTTGGTCTGGTGGGGGAGACCTTCTATAGGCTTACCCAGCAGAAATGGCTCCGGATCCAGTGGGACCTCCACCTCACTTATCTCCTCCACCATGACTCGGATCATATCCCAAAAAGGGCCCAACACGGGACAGGTCCACAGAATGTGTAACAGGTCTCCCTGCTGGCCGCATCCCCTCCAACAGAGGTCTGACAGGCCAGGGAAGGCCTGGCTCAGCCTACTCGGGGTGAGGTACCAGTGGAATAAAATGTTATAAATGTTTTCCTTGATGGTGGTACAAATTGAGGTTTTGGTTGCGGCCTCCCAGATATCCTCCCAGTCTTCTCTATCTATTTCTATATTGAGGTCTGCAGTCCACTTAGCTATGGTTGACAGGTATCAAGGCGCGTGCTAGTCCCATATAAATCCAAGAGATCAGACCCTTCCGATATGCTCCTACCGCACATATCTTTTCAAAGTTAGAGGGGTTTTCAAACTTGGAGTTGTGGGAGATCGTTGTTAAGAAGTGTCTGATCTGGAGGAAAGCCGACCTTTGATTAGCAGATCGGACGCCTTTGTTATATTGGCTGCTTTGAACAGTCTGAAGTCCCTGGGATCACAACCCGGAGGGAAGTCTGGGTTGCCAAACAGGGGGGTTAGAATTGAAGGGGAAGATGATAGGCCATATTTAGTTCTTGTTTTTGACCATATCCCCCATGTACATCTCATCGCTCCTGACCCCCCCCATATTTTAAATGTATTGGGGAGGTGGGGGTATATTTTAATAGTATTGGGGAGGTGGGGGTATATTTAAAATGTATTGGGGAGGTTGGGGTATATTTAAAATGTATTGGGGAGGTGGGGGTATATTTAAAATGTATTGGGGAGGTGGGGGTATATTTAAAATGTATTGGGGAGGTGGGGGTATATTTTTAAATGTATTGGGGAGGTGGGGGTATATTTTTAAATGTATTGGGGAGGTGGGGGTATATTTTTAAATGTATTGGGGAGGTGGGGGTATTTTTATAAATGTATTTGGGGGCGTGGGGGTATTTTTTATATGCATTTGGGGGGCGTGGGGGTATTTTTTATGTATTCTGAGCGGGGGGGGCGTGGGTGTCCAGTATTTTTGGACAAGCCACCTGGCAACCCTACCCATGCGTGCCCATCAATGCTAAAAATCTCCATTCTAAGTCTAGCTAGGAGGGCTCTCTCTCCCCCAGCCGCGGTACCCGGCACCTCGGCTCCCTCTCCCCCCCCCCCCCCCCGGCACCCCGGCTCCGCTCGCTCTCCCCCGCCCGGAAGTGGAACCCCGGCTCCGCTCGCTCTCCGCCCACCAAGCACCCGCTCGCGTCACAACCGCTCGCAGCCTAGCAGTGCAGCACATCTGATGCCTGCTGCTGCTAGTGAGCGCGTGGGAGGCTGGAAGTGACAGTGTAGGCAGGGCCCCGTGCACTGCTTTGCCCGGGGGCCCCTAATGTTGTTAAGATGGCCCTGATGACGAAGCCAACCTGGTCTTTGTGGATCAAGCTCGGGATTATTGGGTTTAGTCTATTGGCTAAAATTTTGCTGTATATTTTCCGGTCCGAATTAAGGAGGGAGATCGGTCTGTAGCTGCCACAATTTAGTGGATCCTTACCCTCTGTGTAAATTATTGCCAGGTTCGCTAGGGACATCGAGTTAGGGATATCTTCCCCTTCCACGAAGGAGTTGAAAAGTTCTACTAGGTGTGGGATCAGCACTGCCTTCATTTTTTTGTAATAAAGATTAGAGAAACCATCTGGGCCCGGGGTCTTAATTGTTTTTAGTTGTTTTAATACTTCAAATATTTCACCGGTGCTTATTTTCTCATTTAATTTTAGGGCTGTTTCTTCTGAGAGGGCCGGTAGGCTACATTCCTCTAGATATTTTGTGATAGCCGTCAGCCCGGACTTCGCGTTCTGGGGGGAAGACGAGGGGGGAGGGGGTTCAGGTTGTAAAGTTTAGTGTAGCAGTCTGCAAATTCTTGGGCAATTTCGCTCTCCTTGAGCGTTTTGGATCCGAATTTCATCCGAATTACATTAATTTGGGATTTAACCCTAAGACCTCTTAATTTATTGGCCAGGATCCGGTCCGCCTCATTGCCCTTGTCATAGTATCTCTGCTTTGTCCACCTCATCGCCCGCTCTACCTCATCAAGTTGGACGGCTTTTAACTCCATCCTTGCTGTATTAAGTTTTTTGAATAGCTGTTTTGTCGGCTTGTTTTTGTGTTCGGATTCTAGCGATCGAACCTTTTCTGACAATTCTTTATATATTCTCTCCTTTTTTTTGGAAATCAGGGAGCCTCGGATTGTTGCCTTATGGGCTTCCCAAAGCTTTGCTGGAGAACGTACTGAGCCCTTGTTCAAAACAAAATACTCAGAGATTTTTTGAGAGACCAAATTTATTACCTCTGGAGAGTTCAACAGAGAATCATTTAGTTTCCACTAGTGGTGGTTTTTCTTAAAGAAAGGCAAAGAGAGCGACAAGTCAATGGGGGCATGGTCGGACCAGGATATCAAGCCAATGTTAGATTTAGAGGGCTTCTTTGGTACCTAGAAAGAAATCAATCCTCGAGTAGGACTGATGGGGGGAGGAGAAGAATGTGTAGTCTCTCTGTCCCTCATACTGTAACCTCCAGATGTCAAACAAGGAAAAGTCCCTGAGAACATCTTTAAGGTTTATAGCGTTAATGAGGGTGGACTTCGGTGGTGCTGTGCCCTGTGTGCTGACTCTATCAAGATCTGGCGAATTTACCATGTTAAAGTCTCCTGCTAGGATAAGTGGTGTATATCTTCTTTTACTCACCGATCTGAGGAAGGGTATTTGTCCTTCATTGGGCGCATAGATGTTCACTAGGGTGATTGGTGATCCTGCAAGAGAACCTGAAAGTATTAAGTATCTTTACTCTGGATCTGCACTGGACGATTCAAGAGTAAATGGGGTATTGTTACGGAACAAGATAGCAACGCCTCTTTTTTTTTTAATCTACAAGGGGCAAAAAATGCCTGTGGGTAAGTATTGCTGAACGTATTGGGCAGCGTTGAGGTGTTGAAATGTGTCTCTTGTAAGAAGATGATGTCCCCTTTTAATTTATTTATCTCCTGCAGGGCCAATCTGCGCTTCGGTACTGAGTTAAGCCCCTTTACATTAATTGATACTAATTTTATATCAGGTGAGGTAGACATATTTTTGTCTGAGTCTTCTTAACCAGGTTAGCGACTACTTTCCCATGGCAGTCAACCCTCTTTTTTCTTTGGGGGAGAAACCCACTGCACTCCAGATTCCCGGCACCAGCGTCATCCCAGGGCAGAGCCGCCAGGGGGGGGGAGAAGGTTCCTCTGGGAGAGGGGGGGGGGGAAGATGTGTTGGGCGGGGGGGAGAAAGGGGAGACAGTAAGAGGAGAAAAGTAGGAAGTAGATGGGCTATGGATTAGCCATAGACTAAACTCCTTCATTGCCCTAATGGCGAAGGATGTGGGCATAGGGCCCTTGGAGATCTTCTCGTGCGAACAGACACCGGCACTCCCAGGGGGGAAGCCGAGCCCCCTCTTCCATATAGTCTGGTCAGACCCAGACACCCAATTGCACACATATGAAACATAATTGTGGATGTGATAAACCCAAACATAACATTTCAACTTTTTCTTAATAAACTTTTAATCGGGCTCCCCTGCTTCAAACTCAGTGCCAGTCAGTGTCTTTAGTCACTGAGCCGCTCCTTCTCTCTGTGCTATATTAAATAAATAATCTTCTTACATTGACACTAGTGACTGTACTCTTTTCTACAGCTTGATACCGTGATATGAGTGTGAATTAGGGGAGCCTGGTTCAATTCCCGGTGTCTGCTCCTTGTGACCTTGGGCAAGTCACTTTATCTCCCTGTGCCTGCAGTGCCCTGAATAAAGGCGCCATCTAAAATAAATTATCTTCTTATAGTGACACTTGTGATTGTACTGTGATTTCCTTTATGTGTAATTGCATTTATTTCTCTTTTCTATAGCTGGATAATGTGATATATTCTCTGTAATAATATTAAAGCGATTGTCAAATAAAAAGGCAGAGGGGGATATTCCAGTGGCTGCGAGTTTGTCCTGGTAAAACCGCACAGTCTAACATGGTTATAGGTAACGGATTAAAATCAGGCAAGAATCCACATTCTGCCTTACAAATCGCATCCTTTAAACTGCATCTATAAATAGTGACAAGCCGCACGGTGTAACAGACGGAACGCCCAGATTGTACTTCCTCTTCCAGCGGAATGACCTGAGGTGGTGGGAACTCCATCCCCATCCTGGCTTGTGGGTTTGCTGAGATATGGGGTTTGCTGAGATATGGGGGTTTGCTGAGATATGGGGTTTTGCTGAGATATGGGGTTTGCTGAGATATGGGGGGTTTGCTGAGATATGGGGGGTTTGCTGAGATATGGGGGGTTTGCTGAGATATGGGGTTTGCTGAGATATGGGGTTTTGCTGAGACATGGGGTTTTGCTGAGACATGGGGTTTTGCTGAGATATGGGGTTTTGCTGAGATATGGGGTTTTGCTGAGATATGAGATATGGGGTTTGCTGAAATATGGGGTTTTGCTGAGTTTTGCTGAGATATGGAGTTTTGCTGAGATATGGGGTTTTGCTGAGATATGGGGTTTTGCTGAGATATGGGGTTTGCTGAGATATGTTGTTTTGCTGAGATATGGGGTTTTGCTGAGATATGGGGTTTGCTGAGATATATGGGTTTTGCCCTCTCTCATCAAAACCCATGTTTCAGAGTCTGGATGGAAATCGTCGCACCTTTCACCATTGTGTCCAGTGTTTTTGGAGAAGCCACCTGGCAACCCTACTTGGAAATGTAAAAGAACTTCTCAAGGAGAGAAAGATGCGTCGCACAGCACAAAAATAGATGAAGGCTGATGTGGGATAAAAATAAGCTTTATTTGCACAAGGTGCAAGCGAGTCCTCTTGACGCGTTTCGGCCTGGAAGGCCTTTGTCAAAGGCCTTCCAGGCCGAAACGCGTCAAGAGGACTCGCTTGCACCTTGTGCAAATAAAGCTTATTTTTATCCCACATCAGCCTTCATCTATTTTTGTGCTGTGCGACGCATCTTTCTCTCCTTGAGAAGTTCTTTCACATTGCTGCATTAAGCGTCTGCACGCTGAGTTCCTGCTGGCTTGCGGTTTCCTTCACCGAGTCTGCCGTGACGTCATCAGCAAGTACCGTTCAGGCCGCCGGTCAGGTGACCGCCCTCCGCGTGTGCGGGTATTGGGTTGGCGGTGAAGAGCACAGATCACGAGCAGAGACACCCTGACTTCAGCCAGGAGAAGCAGGCACATCACACTGGGAAGACCCGCACAGGCTTCACTAACCACTTCAAGGACTTACACGTGAGTTTCCCGTATCCCAACCTCATAGTGCTCGCGGTGAGCCAGCTGGGGGGAATGATTATATGTTTCTTCATATTACACTAAGGTTGTGTATAGCCTGGGTCTAGAAGATTTACTTTATCTTTCACCAGCAGGACTATGCTATATTCTGAGCGCCTGGAGGGTTAATCAGATGATTCACCCGTTTGTATGGTATACTTGGAAATGTAGAAACTTGACCATGAGACAGCAGAAGAGTACATAATTTATACTAGCGGTTCTGACACCGGGAGATGCGCAAGGACTTCAGCCAAAGAGGGTTATTTACTAAAACCTCTGTGCTGCCAAACTGGGGCACAACCAGTGAGTCAGTAGGAGGAGTTGGGGGAGTTAATTGGCACACAGATTATAATGAGATGTATCACATTCTGCATCTCTGCCCCATCTTGCACCTTGGGGAGAGTCAGTAGGAGGAGTTGGGGAGGAGTTACATGGTGCACAGATTATAATGAGATGTATCACTGGAGACGGACGTTCACAGAGGTACACAATTGGAGTCGTTATAATGTGAAATTATAATAGGCTTTATTGTGCCTTTTCCTTTTCATCAGGAAATTATCCAAACACAGGGGGGGGGAGGGGGAACAAAGCTTCCATTCACTTGGGAGTATTTCCAGTGAAATCCTTGCAATTAGTTCACATCTCCATTAGTTAAGCATTTCTCCCATCCCAAACACATAGCATGAAAATAAGCAGATATAAGCAGTCTCTTAATAATGAAAGTCTTATCTGTTTATCAGCTGTAGAGTAAGCTTCTCTGCTCTCCTGGAACCGCACCCGTGCGTGCACAGAAAAATATCAGCATCCAGGTTTAGAAGTCTTATTGGGTGTCTTGCAATCAGCTCTGCTGTGTGGCTGGCAGAACTCAAGACATTGTGGTGTCTCCAAAGGTCTGCTCTCAGTCAGAGCTAAGGAGTCAGTCACTTCCTGTCTCAAAGGCAGGCTTTTTGTAAACAATCTAATCAGGCAGGTGGTGTTTAGTAATTAACTACCACACTGCTAGATTAAAGGAACATTACTGAGCAGGGATAAGTCCCCTGTTACATACCTCCCCTGTTTGTGGGAAGCTCAGGCTTACCACGGCCAAAGCCCATCCTTCCACTCTCATTCTAGATATCTCTGTGACTTGAATGAGAGAGGATGGAGGAAGAGAACACTCTGTCCCGCTGGGATTGGAGCCCTTTCTCCAGTTTATTTTTGTCTCCTCACAAGGATGCTTGAGATCAGCACTCCTCAGTCGCTCGAGGAGGACTTTTTCCACGTAAGGTCTTTTTATCGCGTGCACGGTCTTGAGATTTCTGTTGCGTCGGGCACTCCTCTTTTTGTAGACAAAGTGTATGGCAACAGTTGTAGAGTAGTTAGGACTAGCCCTTAGAGTTTTCTGCTCTTGAAGTGGTCTTTCTGCAGCTTCTCCACACCACGGAGTCGCCAGTTCAGCTTCTTCAGCTAAGGATTCTTCTGGCTTTGATTCTGCACTCCTACCTCTGATTGTTGCCTGTTGGGCAGCTGTAGGTTTGGCTAGTGCTTTCTTTGGTGGCTCAAACTTCGTAATTTTGTTTTGAAGTTGCGTGGAGTCCCCAACTCTCACTGTACCCTTGTCCTTACGGGCATTAGTTACTGTGGGATACTGGTGCTTGGGCAGAGCCAATACCTTTTTCCGTATTGGAGGAATCTGTATCAGTCTCCTTCATATTCTGGAGCTCTGTAATTTTTGTCGTCAAGGTTGCCGCTGCGTCTGTTTTCTCCTTGGTGTACTGACTCAAGGGAATGGAACAGTCTCTCTGTCTCTCCAGCTCTTGCTCCAGTTTCTGAGCCTTCTCACGCTCCCTCTCATACAGAGTCACCTGGTATCGAAGCTCCGCTTCCAACGACGCTCTGAAGACATGCAGCGTGGCCTTTAGCTCCTGATACTGCTCTGTGGGGACGTACTGGGTATTCAGACGTTCCTGCAGTGCGTGTACCTCTTTAGCAGCCTGCAGTTTTTTTTCCTGTAGCGTTTGCTGCTTCTCCTCAGCATACTGGAGGTGTGTACGCAGACCTTGGAGTTGGTTCTGCAGTCGGTGCTCTGCGTCAAACTTTTCCTTGACTTCTTCTGTTAACTGAAAATTTTCTTCTTTCAGTTTTAAGTTTTCTCTTTTTAATCTTGAACTTTCTCCTTTTTCAGTCTCTGTATTCTTCAGGGCTTCTTTGCAGTCCTCCTTCCATTTACGTACATCTGCTTTGAGAATGACAATCTCCTGGCGTGAGACTTCCTTCTCTAGGTTGAGGGTCTGAAGCTCCTTCTGAGAGACTTTGAGAACTGTACCAAGATTACCAATAGTTTCTTTAGCAATGTCCAGCTCCTCAGTGAGACTGTGTAGTTCCTTTCTGGAAACTTCCAGGTCTGTGCGGCAGCTGTTGGTCTCATGATGTGAGGCATCAAGCTCTATACGAAGAGTGTGAACCTCTTGCTGGAAGACTGTCATCTGCTTCAGTGCCTCCTCATACTTCCGCTTTAGCGTAGCCACCATTTTATCAGATTGGCTCTGCTTTTCATCCATGGCGGAGATAGTAGCCTTTGCAGTATCTAGCTCAGTCTTGAGATCCTCCAATTCGGTCTTGGCCGCAGAGTAAATTGCGAGCACAGTCTTCTGTAGCTCAGCATTATTTTTTCTCTCTCTTCCTAATTCTTCACAGAGCAGATCAGTCATGCCTGGCAATTTTCAGGGCATCTTCAGGGCTGGTCAAGGGATCGTCACTCACTGGTTCCGGCTCCGCTTCCCTGGGATGACTAGTTGAGGGTTCCTCACTGTTGGCACCGGACAGACACTTCTTTGGGGTACACGACTTCTGCCTTGGGCCCTCTGGATATTCGGTTAACCGTGGGACGAATTCTCCATTTTCTCTATGCTGCAGGGCAACTCGGTCCCCCTTTCCCTCCACAGGATCTGCGGACGTGTCTGTTCCTTCCACGGTAAGTGAAGAACTGCTTTTCTTTTTCTTCCTTTTTGATTTGGATGACACCGTCCCTTCAGGGATATTGGGGTCTCCATCTTCATTTGAAATTTTAGCAGCTTCATTATATACGCCAGGCTTTTCTTGCAGTTGCTTTAGCTCACAGACATATTGGGTGATCTGCTGCTCCCGCTCTGTCTCCTGTTGATCATATTCGTCATCAAAGGGAGCGGTCATTTCTGTTCGTGCCGAGTTCAGGCACCCCCACCATTCTTGGGTTGTTTTGTGGATGTGACTCGGTTCGGGTTCCCCGTAAGAGATGTCTTCCTCTTTATTGGACTGGAAGGTCCACTCTTCCGTGGGGTAGGGTTCATTACAGGAACGCTGCATCCTGTCCTCCATTTTTAGGCTATCAGGTGTAATTTTTTTCCTGACCTCAGGAGGCGCTATTGCAGCTGTTGCCACTGTATTTGCTAGAACCCCCAATTGTGGTAGTCCTACAGATGGGCATATTTTGCTTGTAGAGGTCGTAGCTCTCACAGGCATCTCTGTAGACTTTTCTTTCTTGGATAATTTTTTTCAATATCAGCAGTACTGTGCATGCATTTTCTTTTATCAGGTATAGAAGTTGTGCAGTTGCTAGGTAAAAAAGTCTATTTGCTTTACACCATTTTCTTGCAGGGTGCAATCTCCCCGCTTCAGCAACAGAATTTGGTTTTCTGCCTGAGTTCAGTAATTTTCAGTCTCATCTTTGGGTATTATGGCATTCACACTTCACACTTTGGGTGTCTGTTTTTGCTCCCAAGATATATATAGGCAGACTTTTTTACTTGCAGAAAAAAACATTCTTTGCAGTGGACTATTTCTTTCATTCCCGGCAGGGTGACTCAACATTCAGCAATTGGTTTTGAAAAAACCTTTTACACAGTTCAGAAATCACTTTTTCCCCCTATAGGGCAATTTTACACTCAGCATTGGTTTGCTAAAAATTCCACTGCTTCAGCACAGTCTTGTATCAATTTTCACACTTTTCTGCATATACTCCATTCACAGCTGGTAGTCCTATGCGGTGTGGCAAACCTTTATCTGCAAAATCAGTACCACTCGTGGGTCACCATCTGTATTCACTGCTTCAGCGAAACTTTTGAAAACAACAAACACCTATCCCTTTCCAAGGGCTGAATCACTTCTTGAACTCTGACTATTGCTGAAAGGCAAAGACCCCTATTTCAATGACCATATTACACTTTGTGATAGGCAAAATAAGGTTTAGCTACTTCAGCAGTCTCTTCTGGGTTTTTGTAAGTTTTCAGTGGTGTGTATCCCTTTAATTCCGATCTCTGCTGCATGAGGTTTTTTTTTTTTTCAGTCTGTTTGTAGGCAAAAAGCATAAAAAAAAATTTCACATAAAAATCTCCGGTCCTTTTTAACTACAAAGACACCTCTTATCCCACTTCTGACACCAAATGTAGACGGACGTTCACAGAGGTACACAATTGGAGTCGTTATAATGTGAAATTATAATAGGCTTTATTGTGCCTTTTCCTTTTCATCAGGATATTATCCAAACACAGGGGGGGGGGGGACAAAGCTTCCATTCACTTGGGAGTATTTCTAGTGAAATCCTTGCAATTAGTTCACATCTCCATTAGTTAAGCATTTCTCCCATCCCAAACACCTAGCATGAAAATAAGCAGATATAAGCAGTCTCTTAATAATGAACGTCTTATCTGTTTATCAGCTGTAGAGTAAGCTTCTCTGCTCTCCTAGAACCGCACCCGTGCGTGCACAGAAAAATATCAGCATCCAGGTTTAGAAGTCTTATTGGGTGTCTTGCAATCAGCTCTGCTGTGTGGCTGGCAGAACTCAAGACATTGTGGTGTCTCCAAAGGTCTGCTCTCAGTCAGAGCTAAGGAGTCAGTCACTTCCTGTCTCAAAGGCAGGCTTTTTGTAAACCATCTAATCAGGCAGGTGGTGTTTAGTAATTAACTACCACACTGCTAGATTAAAGGAACATTACTGTACAGGGATAAGTCCCCTGTTACAATCACATTCTGTGTTTTTGCCCCGGCTTGCACTTTGGGGAGAGTCTGTAGGAGGATGTGGGGGAGTTACATGGGGCACAGGTTATAATGAGATGTATCATATTCTGCATCTCTGCCCCACCTTGCACCTTGGGGAGAGTCAGTAGGAGGAGATGGGGAGGAGTTACATGGTGCACAGATTATAATGAGATGTATCACATTCTGCGTCTCTGCCTCAGCTTGCACCTTGGGGAGAGTCAGTAGGAGGAGTTGGGGGAGTTACATGGGGCACAGGTTATAATGAGATGTATCACATTCTGTGTCTCTGTCCCAGTTTGCACCTTGGGGAGAGTCAGTAGGAGGAGTTGAGGAGGAGTGACATGGTGCACAGATTATAATGAGATGTATCACATTCTGCGTCTCTGCCCCAGCTTGCACCTTGGGGAGAGTCAGTAGGAGGAGTTGGGGAGGAGTTACATGGTGCACAGATTATAATGAGATGTATCACATTCTGCGTTTCTGCCCCAGCTTGCACCTTGGGGGAGAGTCAGTAGGAGGAGTTGGGGAGGAGTTACACAGTATGCAGAAAAGACACTCCGCGCTAACGCTGTCTGTAGATAAGGTCCCTCTTGCTGCCGTTTGACTGAGGGACTCCACACACCCCCTATAAACGCGAGCTCCTGGAAGGGAGCTCACAGACAGAAAAAGATTAGGCAGATAGGCGCACTAAGGGACATTTGCTCATTTAGTAATATATTAATATATCCCAATACATATAAAAAGGAAGAAACCAATATAACCAAAAAATAACAAATAAAAGGATTAAAAACAATATGAGGCGGAGAGGGGAACAGGACAGTATCGCATCCTCACTAAATAGTCAAAGAAAGGATCCGGAACCGATCAATGAACATACCAAAATGGCAAGGAGACCGAAGAGCCCTGCACAGCCTCCGCCTGAAAAACTCCACGGGAACAGTCTGAGAGAGAGAGGAGGGAGTGAGAGGAGGGGGATGAGAGAGAGTGGAAGAGTTGAAATTGAGTGAGGTGGAGGTGGGCGATTGAGTGAGAGTGAAGGGGGGAATTGAGTGAGAGGGGAGGAGGGGGGAATTGAGTGAGTGGGAATTGAGTGAGGAGGGGCAATTGATTGAGAGTGGAGAGGGAATTGAGTGAGAGGGGAGAGGGAATTGAGTGAGTGTGGAGGGGGGAATTGAGTGAGAGGGGAGGCAATAGGACAGTAGCCTGCAAAAATATTTGTGTTCATTTATTGGTGCAAACAACACACAGAACCCCAGCAAACTCATATATTGGTGCGCCTGAAAAAAAAGTTGCCCCCCCTGCTCTGTGTCACAATACACATCTGTGTTACTGTATCACTATACACATCTGTTACTGCATTACTGTGTTACTGTGTTACTATAAACATCTGTGTTACTGCATCACTACACACATCTGTTACTGCATTACTGTGTTACTGTATCACTATACACATCTGTTACTGCATTACTGTGTTACTGTTTCACTATACACATCTGTGTTACTGTATCACTATACACATCTGTTACTGCATTACTGTGTTACTGTGTTACTATACACATATGTGTTACTGCATCACTACACACATCTGTTACTGCATTACTGTGTTACTGTATCACTATACACATCTGTTACTGCATTACTGTGTTACTGTTTCACTATACACATCTGTGTTACTGTGTCACTATACACATCTGTTACTGCATTACTGTGTTACTGTGTTACTATACACATCTGTGTTACTGTGTTACTGCGTTACGTGTATTCTACTCCATGTAAGAAATATAATGCAGCTCTCCTCTCTATGCTAAGTACGGGAGTCTGAGTGATCATGTTATCTGCACACAAAGCTGCAGCCCCCTCTCTATGTGTCGCTATGGATCAAAGCAAATGTGGTGCAATTATTGGGCAAAGTATCTGCTGTCTCCCAGAAAACAATTTCTATACAAAGCAATAAGATTGCCACGATTTGCTCCACGTCTGCTGTAATACATTGGGAGTGATGTATCAAAGCGAAACCAGTGCAATTCGCGGGGCCAAAGCATTGCCTGCTTCAGCACAGGGGGCGCAGTCGATTGCGCCACCTGCGCTGAAGCAGGGCTATCCTGAAAAACCTGACCTGTTGGTGGCCCTTGAGGACTGGAATTGCCCTCCCCTGGTAATGCTATGAAAACAAAGAGGCGAATGGGCCACCTTAACCCCATCAGTGCTGGATCAACACACAAAGCCAGCAGCATATAGCCAGTGTATCCCCTTCACTCAGAAAAACCCATCCAAAGACCGATGGTCTTAGTACCAGAAGTCAAGAGTATTGTGGTAATGGGCGGTACCACTGCTTTTATACCTTATTTTACAGTCTCTCCCTTTTGTGCTTTTTAGAGCATAGAAAAATGCCTTGCCAGGCCCTCTGGCACTGCAGGGGTTAAGGTCCTTGGTGAGGATGGGAGGTCGCACTCCCCTATTGTAGCCTAAGGCGTGTGATATAGCGCGTGCGTCAGTTAGAATTGGCTGTGTTAGCCAGACGTTTCTATACTAGGAACGCGCGTGCACACGTCCGTGAGCGGTGGCGCGGCAGACCAGGGAAATTAAAATAAAATTGTCTTTTTCGCGCTGCTGCAACGCCACGAACCAATCACAGCGCGGCCTAACGCTGTGATGTCAGAGTCATGCCCTCTAACCGCGGGCGTCACCGCTTGCAGCCTACAAACTAAACGCCGGTCGCCCGCACGCGCAGCAGCAAGAACTATAAAACAAGCCTAAGGCCCCACAAATTGGCAGCCGCCTCCTCTCCTGGGATGCAGGCTCAGGCTTGTGATGGGACAGCATTCCTACATCCAACATGTGTCTGAGTGTGCAGGGGGCGGGGCCACGCCTGCAGGGGGCGGGGTTTTGTTGATGTGCAGAGCTTTCCTCTCCATCTTCTCCTGGAGCTAAATCTCCCTGGCCCCGCCCCCGGACACTCAGGCCCCGCCCCCTAACTGGGGCAACGTTCCATCCAACCTGACTGTACTGAATGCTGGAGCCTGTGATCTGCCAGAGCAGAGCTCTGCTGTGCAAGGCTGCACCAACTGGAGCTGTGCTGCAGAAGTGTGTGTCCTGCAGAACAGTGGGTGTCCTGCAGAACAGTGTCTGTCCTGCAGAACAGTGGGTGTCCTGCAGAGCAGTGGGTGTCCTGCAGAAGTGGGTGTCCTGCAGAACAGTGGGTGTCCTGCAGAACAGTGGGTGTCCTGCAGAGCAGTGGGTGTCCTGCAAAGCTGTGATCTCCCCCTGCCACTGAGAGATGCTGCGCTGTGTGGTACAGAGAGGGAGCAACCTCCCCAATGTGGAGAAAGGGGACAGGCAGAGTGACCCGGTGACCAGCTTATCCTTCAGAGGTGAGTGCCAGGGATCCACAGACCTTAGCAATGACTTGAGTGGGCACCATATGTTGGGTATCTGTACTAATTGGACTGGGTGAGGTAATATGTCCCTATATCCTCAATGGACATATGTTTTTTATCAACCTCACCTACTACTTCACTTTGGGTCAATTCAGTGGGAGCCCTTAATGCATTAATATGGGATAAGGGCACATCTGGTCGGCTTGTCATCAACCTCTAAATACTATAAAGCATACTGGTGCGTATTGTATAGATGCTGTGTGTGTGTATATAATTATATGTACCATATGTATATACTTGTAAATATATCATCAGCCCTTTTCAATCCACTACTGGATGAAGATAAATACATACTGTACATACACATATATATTGGTGAAAAAGGAAAAAGAGCGCTCACCACAGAAAAGACATATAGTATAAAGACAGTCTAATACAATTTATTAAAAGACCACCAATATTATTATGGGGTGTAAGCCAGAAACACTTAAAAACCATATAATAAAAATACCACTGCCTGCGGAATAAGAGTAATATGTGCACAATGCTCACTTTACAGCTGAATAATAATAATAATAATAATAATAGCATGTTCTTGTATAATCAGAGTAATTAATATGTACATAATGCTCACTTGCAGAGGAATAAAAACGTTATCACGGGTCTATGAAGATGGAGCAGTCCAGTAAGTATCCAGATGGTAGAGTATGTTGCAAATTCAGGGTCAAAGTCAATATACCACTATTGTGCATACCACATGGATAATGGTACGTGGTGTCACAATATGGGGTCTAAGAGAGCAGTCCTTATCCGAATTTATAGTTGACTGGGACCTGCAAGTGACTGCCCCAACATCAGACCAGGTCTGGTACAAATCAACTTCTATTCCGCTGTAAGTGAGCATTATGCACATATTACTCTGATTATACAAGAACATGCTATTATTATTATTATTATTATTATTATTATTATTATTATTCCGCTGTAAGTGAGCATTATGCACATATTACTCTGATTATACAAGAACATGCTATTATTATTATTATTATTATTATTATTATTCCGCTGTAAGTGAGCATTGTGCACATATTACTCTGATTATACAAGAACATGCTATTATTATTATTATTATTATTATTATTCCACTGTAAGTGGGCATTGTGCACATATTACTCTGATTATACAAGAACATGCTATTATTATTATTATTATTATTATTATTATTCCGCTGTAAGTGAGCATTGTGCACATATTACTCTGATTATACAAGAACATGCTATTATTATTATTATTATTATTATTATTCCGCTTAAGTGGGCATTGTGCACATATAACTCTGATTATACAAGAACATGCTATTATTATTATTATTATTATTATTATTCCGCTGTAAGTGAACATTGTGCACATATAACTCTGATTATACAAGAACATTCTATTATTATTATTATTCCGCTGTAAGTGGGCATTGTGCACATATTACTCTGATTCCGCAGGCAGTGGTGTTTTCATTACATGGCTCTCAAGTGTTTCTGTCATTACACCCCACAATAATATTGGGGGTCCTTTGATAAATTGTATTAGACTGTCTTTATACTATATGTCTTTTCTGTGGTGAGAGCTCTTCTTCACCACTATTTATCTATTATCGGATTGGGCTCCTCATTTATATACTCACATTTGGCACTATCATTTACTATTTTTTGAGATACATTCATTCTGCACATAGTATACATACATACTGTACATACATACATACATACATACATACATACATACATACATACATACATACTATAGTGACACCATGTATACAGTACTCACAATGAGTAAAAAATGCAAATATACCTTTCCTGTTCAGTATATTTGACACATTTCTTAATGTCACAAGGTTATTGCCAGTTCAGACTTTGAAGTTTAAATGGCACTAGCACCAGGGGAAATTACCCCTAAGATGCAGAAACTAGAAGGGACTTTTATTGTAATGTGCAACTGCAAGACACTGCTTCCCTGACTCCTCCTAACCAGAGGAAGGACACTGCTTCCCTGACTCCTCCTAACCAGGAGAAGGACACTGCTTCCCTGACTCCTCCTAACCAGGAGAAGGACACTGCTTCCCTGACTCCTCCTAACCAGGAGAAGGACACTGCTTCCCTGACTCCTCCTAACCAGAGGAAGGACACTGCTTCCCTGACTCCTCCTAACCAGAGGAAGGACACTGCTTCCCTGACTCCTCCTAACCAGGAGAAGGACACTGCTTCCCTGACTCCTCCTAACCAGGGGAAGGACACTGCTTCCCTGACTCCTCCTAACCAGAGGAAGGACACTGCTTCCCTGACTCCTCCTAACCAGGAGAAGGACACTGCTTCCCTGACTCCTCCTAACCAGGGGAAGGACACTGCTTCCCTGACTCCTCCTAACCAGGAGAAGGACACTGCTTCCCTGACTCCTCCTAACCAGAGGAAGGACACTGCTTCCCTGACTCCTCCTAACCAGGAGAAGGACACTGCTTCCCTGACTCCTCCTAACCAGGAGAAGGACACTGCTTCCCTGACTCCTCCTAACCAGGAGAAGGACACTGCTTCCCTGACTCCTCCTAACCAGAGGAAGGACACTGCTTCCCTGACTCCTCCTAACCAGAGGAAGGACACTGCTTCCCTGACTCCTCTTAACCAGGAGAAGGACACTGCTTCCCTGACTCCTCCTAACCAGGAGAAGGACACTGCTTCCCTGACTCCTCCTAACCAGAGGAAGGACACTGCTTCCCTGACTCCTCCTAACCAGGAGAAGGACACTGCTTCCCTGACTCCTCCTAACCAGGGGAAGGACACTGCTTCCCTGACTCCTCCTAACCAGGGGAAGGACACTGCTTCCCTGACTACTCCTAACCAGGAGAAGGACACTGCTTCCCTGACTCCTCTTAACCAGAGGAAGGACACTGCTTCCCTGACTCCTCCTAACCAGAGGAAGGACACTGCTTCCCTGACTCCTCCTAACCAGAGGAAGGACACTGCTTCCCTGACTCCTCCTAACCAGAGGAAGGACACTGCTTCCCTGACTCCTCCTAACCAGGGGAAGGACACTGCTTCCCTGACTCCTCCTAACCAGGAGAAGGACACTGCTTCCCTGACTCCTCCTAACCAGGAGAAGGACACTGCTTCCCTGACTCCTCCTAACCAGGAGAAGGACACTGCTTCCCTGACTCCTCCTAACCAGGGGAAGGACACTGCTTCCCTGACTCCTCCTAACCAGGGGAAGGACACTGCTTCCCTGACTCCTCCTAACCAGGAGAAGGACACTGCTTCCCTGACTCCTCCTAACCAGGAGAAGGACACTGCTTCCCTGACTCCTCCTAACCAGGGGAAGGACACTGCTTCCCTGACTCCTCCTAACCAGGGGAAGGACACTGCTTCCCTGACTCCTCCTAACCAGGGGAAGGACACTGCTTCCCTGACTCCTCCTAACCAGAGGAAGGACACTGCTTCCCTGACTCATCCTAACCAGGAGAAGGACACTGCTTCCCTGACTCCTCCTAACCAGAGGAAGGACACTGCTTCCCTGACTCCTCCTAACCAGAGGAAGGACACTGCTTCCCTGACTCCTCCTAACCAGGGGAAGGACACTGCTTCCCTGACTCCTCCTAACCAGGAGAAGGACACTGCTTCCCTGACTCCTCCTAACCAGGAGAAGGACACTGCTTCCCTGACTCCTCCTAACCAGGAGAAGGACACTGCTTCCCTGACTCCTCTTAACCAGGAGAAGGACACTGCTTCCCTGACTCCTCCTAACCAGGAGAAGGACACTGCTTCCCTGACTACTCCTAACCAGGAGAAGGACACTGCTTCCCTGACTCCTCCTAACCAGGAGAAGGACACTGCTTCCCTGACTCCTCCTAACCAGGGGAAGGACACTGCCCATGTTGTAGTAGTGGATGGGTTTGCCACAGATAGTGAGACAGTTTAATACATTGTGGGATACAAAGTATTTACTGGTGGAGCTTGGTTTCCTGGTGCTCTGATGATGATGCTTTGTAGTGCTGAAACGATGGCTTTTGAAAAACATACGTGCATGAAACCAGTCCTTATACTGTGCTGCTGGATCTCCCTGTCACCATAGTATGAGGCTACGTGTGGGTTTCTAGTCATTAGTTGGTGATCTCTGCATCCTGACAGGGCTGAGCTCTGCTCATTCCAAGTTTCCATGTCAGGAAAGCGATGGAAATAAGAGATCCCCCTTATTGAGAAGCAGGGTCACAGCATATTGGAAAGTGGCAGTTTTGGACCCAATTTGACCAAAGAGCATCAGTTCCCTTTAGGGTGTCAATGTATTAAAGCAGGGGTTCTCAACTCCAGTCCTCAAGGCCCCCCAACAGGTCAGGTTTTCAGGATATCCCAGCTTCAGCACAGGTGGCTCAATCAGTCCCTGCTTCAGCACAGGTGGCTCAAACAGAGCCTCAGACTATGACTGAACCTCCGATTAAGCCACCTGTTCTGAAGCTGGGATACCATGTTGGGGGGGGGGGGGGGTGTTTGAGGACTGGAGTTGTATTAAGGAACTGTGCTCCAGATTGTGATTTTAGGAGTGTTAAAAGGAGGAGCTCGGGATTGTTTCCATAAAACACAAAATGTACAATATTTGTGTACCTGTGTGCGTCACGTTGTCTCCCCAATAAAACCCACCAGGTGTAAGGTGGTCAGACCTCCTTAGTTAGCAATCTGCACAAGATGTAGGCAACATGAATAAGAAGCTTGTTACTTATTTATAAAATAAAAGCTATGATGACAGACACATGGTTACAAATACATGGTTACATTAAGTGAGCAGAGATATACATTATATACAAGACGTTGCATGCACAGTGAGAGATAATATATGTTACAGTACAGTATATATGACTCAGTTTGGAGCAGAACATAGATTAGTGCATGAAAACAAACTTTTCTGTGCGCTTGTGTATATATATATATATATATATATATATATATATATGTGGGGATGTCTTTATCACTTGGACTATATAACTTCTTGGTGTTTATGTAAATTATTCTGTGCTTATCTACCCCCCCCCCCCCTCTCCAGTGCAAATTAAAGATTTAGCTTAGAAAAATATATGTCAATTTCTCATTACCCCATAATTGTTACTATTCTTAGTTTGTTGGGTTTTTTTTGCAAACCATTGCTGGCCTCTCTGGCCATGGATGCTTCTGAAACAGTGTAGGTTGACAGATATTCTATATATTATTTCCGATCTTATTGAGATTGTAGCCTAAGTTCTTCTAAGCCAGTGGTTTCCAACTTTTGTTTTGGTTAAGGAACCCTATAATTATATTGTGACATTTTGGGGAACAACTCTAATAGCGCATCTGAGATCAGATACATTGTAAGGAACCCCAACCCTCTCTAATAGCGTGTCTGAGATCAGATGCATTGCAAGGAACCCCAACCCTCTCTAATAGCGCGTCTGACATCAGATGCTTTGTAAATTCTTCTGCATTTGGTACAATTTTCGAATGACCTAGAAATTGCAGGGAACCCTTTAGGGAATGCCTGCAGATCCCTGGTTCAAAAACACTGGTCTAATTCTATTTTTGTGTTTGATTACAAAGTTATTTTACTTTGCTGCAACATTTCATTATGTTTTCCCTATGGAAAATGTTGGTTCCCTATTCAATAATAATATGTTTCTCTGCTGTGGTTTTTAGCCTCCGGAGTCATCTTTTGCTTTCATTTCAGAGGTGCCCATGTCATTTTAGTTGGCCATATATAGACTCACAGCTCCAAACGTCCTTCAATGAAGTGCAAAGGGATTGACTCATTGTAATTCCCATTGTTATTCTTCTTAACAGCTCACCCCTTCCTTTTCCTTTTCCCGTGTATGATGGATTGGCATCCAGGAAACCTTTGCAATTAAGATGTACTCCTTGTAAGCATGGAACCACACGCAGGCGTTGTGAGTGTGGCGGTGGCAGCAGCTCTGGGACTTTGTCCTGTCCAAAACCTTTTAGGATTCGTTATAATTACCCACAGCAATGATAACGAACACTTATAAGCGCACCCACATGTCTGACAGAGGTCCACAAACCTGCCTTACCCCATAACCACACAGTGCCCCGGGCTTCCACTGCAGCAAAGGATTCTGGGCAATTACTTTGCAAATGAGCACTCAGAGCGTGTCAGCTTTTAGCTTCTTATCCACTTTATCATTTCGCAATGATGCTTTGCGCGGATCACCAGCGCCGCTTGGGTCAGTGTCTCCCGACCAGGGAGACATGTCCGCGAAGGATGCCTCCGACTAACCCGGAGAATGAACCTCCCCTCTGGCCTCTAAGGGGTTAAAACCCAATGATGATGTGGGAAATAGGGATGTGTAACGGTAACCATCACTATCATTATAATAGTGGCTGTGAATACAATGGTAAATGTAACCTGTGTTAAGAATGGTTCCATTAGTGTTTAATTTCCAAGCTTAATATGAATGATTAACTATTAAAGCGACAGCGACTCTCAGCAATAGAGGTGTCTTGAGGGAAAAAAGAAACAAGAAACAGTTACAGGTTCCAAGGAAACCTGTGAGTGATCCAGAATATACCCAGTGTCAAAGCTGAATCAGGGACTTCGGTTTTTGTAAAGCAAGTTGAGTTTATTCTGCTATGAGAACGCCACGCTTCGGCCTCTCTGTTGGCCTCTTTGAAGTGAAGGGGCATAGATAATCATTACAATGGTGTCCCTTATATAGCCCCACAAAAATAGGACAGTCCCCAGCTGTAGTCAATCCTCCGTCACCGTCCCGCGTCCTCGTAGGTTTCATTCATCCCGCGGAGTTTCGTCTGACGTCATCGTGGGCGTATCCTACGTCCGAAATGATGCCTCATGTGGGTGTGTCCGGCGGCGTCTCCTCGTTCCGCTGACGATACTATGTCTGCGTCGCTCGATCCTGGAAACGTTCCCCGTGGCGTCCGGCGTTCAACTTTGACACTGCAAAAAAAAAAAATGGCACCAGGTTTATCAAAGAAAAACCTCCCATTGAATTCCCTTTTCTTTTATGAATATGGCTGTTTTTTGCCGTTCCTTTGGCAGCCGGGAGACTTTAGTAAATAAGCCCAGAAATGCCTCACATAACTTGCTAATGCAGAAGGATCCCTACTTATAACCAGCTTTCATATTGTCTGCAGTGAGTCCGAGCTTCCCTGCTGCAGTGATTCCGAGCTTCCCGGCTTCCCTGCTGCAGTGATTCCGAGCTTCCCTGCTGCAGTGAATCCGAGCTTCCCTGCTGCAGTGATTCCGAGCTTCTCTGCTGCAGTGAGTCCGAGCTTCCCTGCTGCAGTGATTCCGAGCTTCTCTGCTGCAGTGAGTCCGAGCTTCCCTGCTGCAGTGATTCCGAGCTTCTCTGCTGCAGTGAGTCCGAGCTTCCCTGATGCAGTGATTCTGCTGCTATAAACGTTTGGGTCGGTTCTGAAAAGCTGCAAAACTGGGGCAAAAAGAACTGCAACAAATTTAGCAAGAATGGTTTCCTCCATGCAATCCAATGGTAGTTTTCTCTTTGCTAGATCTGGTGCAGTGTTTTGTCCTTGACTGAGCCACCTGTGCTGAAGCAGGGATATCCAGAAAACCTGACCTGCTGCTGGCCCTTGAGGAGTGTGGCTGGCCACCCCTGCTCAATAACACTTAGGGTTTATTTATTAAGGTTTCCCATATGCAAACATTTGGATAAAGCAAATGCTCACAATTACACCTGTTTTATCAAAGGAAAAACTCCAATTAACTTTCAACGGGTTCCCACTTCTTTAATAAATCTTGTGCTGTTTTGTGCACGGGGTTTTCCTCTAGTTTTGCAGTCGGGAGTCTTTTAGTAAATATCCCCTTAATCCCTGATTAGCAACTCAATTCGGGCTGAGATCTGTTAATGAGCCATTTAATAAATATGCCCCAGCAAAAGACTACTACACCATAATATACAGTTAGGTCCGGAAATAATTGGACACTGACACAATTTTCATAATTTTGGCTCTGTACGCCACCACAATGGATTTGAAATGAAACAACCAAGATGCAATAGAAGTGCAGACTTTCAGCTTTAATTCAAGGGGTTGAACAAAAATATCGTATGAAACGTTTAGGAATTGCAACCATTTTCATACACAGTCCCCTTATTTCAGGGGCTGAAATGTAATTGGACAAATTAACACAATCATAAATTGAAGTCTGGAATGCATGGACATCACCAAACGTTAGGTTTCCTCCTTTGTGATGATTTGCCAGGCCTTTACTGCAGCTGTCTTCAGTTGTTGTTTGTTTGTGGGCCTTTCTGCCTTAAGTTTTGTCTTCAGGAAGTGAAATGCATACTCGATCGGGTGGAGATCAGGTGATTCACTTGGCCATTGCAGAATATTCCACTTCTTTGCCTTAAAGAATTCCTGGGTTGCTTTCGCAGTATGTTTTGGGTCATTGTCCATCTGTAAAGTGAAGCACCGTCCAATCAACTTCGCTGAATTTGGCTGAATCAGATGAAGTGGTATGCTTCGGATCATGAGCCATTCCAAGCCCTCTACATACTTTTTTCTTCCCATCATTCTGGTACAGGCTGATCTTAGTTTCATCTGTCCAAAGAATGCTGTTCCAGAACTGGGCTGGCTTTTTTTAGATATTGTTTGGCAAAGTCTAATCTGGCCTTTCTATTCTTGATGCAGACCTTTTACCTGCTTAATTGATGATGAAATAACGAAGGAATAGCCTACACCTGTCCATGAAACAGCTTTTGAGTCAATTGTCCAATTACTTTTGGTCCCTTGAAAAAGAGGGGGCTACATATTAAAGATGTAATTCCTAAACCCTTCCTCCAATTTGGATGCACATACCCTCAAATTAAAGCTGATAGACTGCACTTTAAGCCCATATTCATTATTTAACTGTAACTTGAATTTATGTTGGTACACAGACGAAATAACAAAACTTGTATCAGTGTCCAATTATTTCCCGACCTAACTGTACGTATTCAAACATACTACAGACATGGGTCCACAAGTAAGACACATCCGGACCTAAATAAAAAAGATATTTGTACATTTTAATGCAGATAGAGATTTGTGATGACAGACGTGTTCCTCGAATATTTATTGTTAGAAGAACACGCACGCTCAGTGAGTCCGGACACTGACTCTAATCAGTGACAGTGTGAATCAGGGGAACTTGGTTCAATTCCCAGTGTCGTCCTTGTGACCTTATCTCCAAAATCCGATTGTAAGCTCTGCGGGACAGGGACTGTGTGTGTAACATTCCTATGTGCTGCGTACCGCGTGCTATACTGTCATTGGGAAGCACTTTGAGTCCTATTGGGAGAAAAGCGCTATATGAAATCGTTATTATTATCCTGGAGGAGAGAGTACGGTGGGGAAGACGAGGCAACAAGGCTTTACAGGGAGGGGTGAACACACAGAGTAATGTTTAATGAATGCCCTGCTAGATCAGGGTATGTTACGCTGGGTACAGCGTGTGTACAGTATATAGTTATTTGTTTATATACAGAACCCTAGTCCTGCCCGTATTGAGATGGTTTCTTTCCGTTTTTACCCTTAATGTGCTGAGGTGGCTCTCAGGAGGAGTAATGATGTTGGTTATTGCCTCTATACACCAGGCTGTGCTGTAGACGAGTTGCAGCTTGCCATGCGGAGTGCTGCAATATCTGTAGCTTTAGCCTATTGCAATGTTATGAGAGATGCTCAGGAGATACTGTAGCCTAAGGTAAAATAACTACGTCACTTCAAAGGCGGTGTGCTCCCTGCTCCTACAGAACTCTGTCTTCCTTCTCCCGAGGCTCCCTTGTCCCACCTCTAGGTCAGGGGCGCTCAACTCCCAGTCTTGGGGGCAACAGGTCAGGTTTTCAGGATATCCCTGCTTCAGCACATGTGGCTCAATCAGTCCCTGCTTCACCACCGGTGGTTCAATTAGAGGCTCAGTGTTCGACTGTGCCTCTTATTGAAGCACCGATGCTGAAGCTGGTGTATCCAGTCACTGTTAATAGGGACTGGTTAAATAGTTCTGTATTCGGTGTTGCTAGCTCACTCCTAAACGCTTAAAACCGCTGGATGTATCCCATCTGGTCCCATTGACTTGTCTACTTGCAGCTCTGAAAGTTCCATTAGGACTTTCTCCCCAGTGAATGGACGTGTGTCCAACTCCTTTCTATTTGTATTCCTGTTACCCAACTCCGCTCCCTTCCCTTCACCTTCAGTCCCACTGAGCAGCGTTAAAGCTGCACACCAAGCCATATCCTACATGTGTGTAATCCATATCTCCCCCCAATCACAGATAGGGTGCATGTGAGGAGAATATATATGTGAAAAAAAATTATAGTGTTAAAAGGCGCCAGCAGGTAAAGGATATATTCACCAACAGGAAGAAAACCGAAATGGATTCCAGACGGTAGAGATGTGCTTAAAGAAAATGCAAAAAACACAAAACATAGTGTAATACTGTATGTACAAGAAACAAACAACATATACTATACTAATATTAATTAAAAAATATATATCAGCTGAGATCAAGGGTGGTAAGAATTTTACAACATTTAATAAAATAGTTTAAAAACACTGGACATAAAAAACATAGCAAATAATATAACACATTAATCTAAGACAATATTAAGGACAATTAATATGGGACCCGTGTTCAGCTACACCAGGTGGAGTGCCCACTCACCGGACGAAAATGGTTTGCAAGCGGTGGATATATTGGAGAGTATCCCCTCTCTTTTCAGCTCACACAGCCACTGCACAGGAATCTGGGCCAAGATGATAGTAGCACACGCCAGACCGCGTGTGTTTCTCCCCTGGCTCTCGTTTTTCGTCGCTGCTGGTGATAGCTGAAAACGCAGCAATTGCGTGCTGCTCACTCAGCTGTTGCACCGGGTTCGGGGCCAAGATTTCAGCTACACACGCTGAACTGCGCGGGCTTACTTCTCCCTGGCAATCCCACCTCCTCGTGGCTGGTGGCAGGTACACCGCAGCAGATTCGCGATAATTCTGAGTACAAGCTGATAAACAGCTGATTCGTCACGGCACGGGAAGCACCTCCAGGCGTAGTGATTTGAGTCCCACAAATTAACCCTACGCGTTTCGAGAGCGAGCTGCTCTCTTCCTCAGGGGTTCTAGAGATATGACCCATAGTGTCCTCTTATATAGGGGTCCAATTAAGTCCACAAATCACCCTAATTGGTTTCTTGCACATGCGCAATCAATGTTATGGGGAGACTGATGTCCATTTGTCCGCACATGCGCAGTGCAACATAATAACAAAGGAATAACATACAGAGTTAACACACAGGAGGTCTGAGCCTCTGCCAGTGAGAGCCTCGGGTGTATCCTCTGGAACAATACTATATGGTGCAGCGCCTCCACCTGCGATGGCTCTCAGCAGAGCGGGAGTTGTTCCTCGCAGAACACATTCAAATGAACACATACACTGGATGTAAAATAGCAACGGTCTTTACTATAACAATATGCAGACACTTCTCACTCTATAAACTCTTATCTCTCTATAATAGTAATGGCAACTAACCAAAGCGCCAACGCAGGGCGCAACCCTCCACCGGGTCCACTGTCCCACACCCAAACCCCAAGTGTGTGGTGACCGCGCGGCCCACAAATATGAGGATGTTATAGATGGTGCACTTAGGTGTAGGGTTACCTGCCGAGCGCTCCTGCACTCGGACCAGCAGAACAGTCTTCACAAAGTGGCGGAGGGTCCCTCTACGGCCGAACGCCGGCAGAGACTTGGTTATGGCGAGATGGCCACAACCAAATATCTGATTCCGTACCTACCTACCCCCCCAGCCATTGAAACCATCCTGGAGTAGGTCAAGCCTCATATGTTAATCAAAAGGAGATGTGAATGAAGGTAAACAGTGTACTGCAAAGATTCAGAGCAAAGTCAGATGCAGAGAGGAGACGCAAAATAGAATGAGACAGATAACTATATAATTAACATTCCAAGTCACCAGTACAAGTGGAAAGGAGACATAGTGTAAACAGGAAGCATGGAAACATGCAAAAACAGACCAATTACTGTAAAAAGCAGCCGTCAGTTTCCTCTGTGTTTAAAGCAGTGGGTTTCAACCTTTTTTTTGTTAGGGAACACCACAATTCGATTGTTAAATTCTGGGAAACCCCAACCCTCGCCCCCCTGTCTCTCGCCCCCCGTCTCTCGCCCCCCCCACCTCGCCCCCCTGTCTCTCTCCCCCCGTCTCTCGTGTATCTCCCCCCTCATACTCTCCCTGTTACGCTCCGTCTCCCTCTCACACTTGCGTGCACACACCCTCCCTCTCTCTCTCGCACACACCCACACACTCCCTCTGAGAGTGCGTGCTCTTACCTGATCCTTCCTCTCCCTCCTGTCAGCCGGATGTTAACGCAACTTCCGGCACCGACCGGAGCAGGCAGGGAGAGGAAGGATAGCAGTGACCGGCAGCTCCAGCCAAACTCGGGAGCCGCCGGGGTCACTGCTACGTAGGGTGCCGCCGGGCCTGGGAAAGCTGGAAGTTGTCCCAGCTCTCCCCCCGTGGTGACCCCGTGGTGACCCCGTGGTGACCGTGGAACCCCGGTTGAAAATCACTGGTTTAAATCTTTAGGATAGTATTTTTTTTACTTTTTTTTTGTTTAAGAAATCTATAATTATATTGTGAAATTCTGCGGAACCCCAACCCTCTCTAATAGCACGTCTGAGATCAGATGCATTGTATGGAACCCCAACCCTCTCTAATAGCGCGTCCGAGATCAGATGCATTGTAAGGAACCCCGACCCTCTCTAATAGCGCTTCTGAGATCAGATGCATTGTAAGGAACCCCAACCCTCTCTAATAGCGCGTCTGAGATCAGATGCATTGTAAGGAACCCCAATCCTCTCTAATAGCGCGTCTGAGATCAGATGCATTGTAAAGAACCCCAACCCTCTCTAATAGCGCAACAGAGATCAGATGCATTGTAAGGAACCCCAACCCTCTCTAATAGCGCGTCTGAGATCAGATGCATTGTAAGGAACCCCAACCCTCTCTAATAGCGCGTCCGAGATCAGATGCATTGTATGGAACCTCAATCCTCTCTAATAGCGCGTCTGAGATCAGATTCATTGTAAGGATCCCCAACCCTCTCTAATAGCGCGTCTGAGATCAGATGCATTGTAAGGAACCCCAACCCTCTCTAATAGCGCGTCTGAGATCAGATGCATTGTAAGGATCCCCAACCCTCTCTAATAGCGCGTCTGAGATCAGATGCATTGTAAGGAACCCCAACCCTCTCTAATAGTGCGTCTGAGATCAGATACATTGTAAGGAACCCCAACCCTCTCTAATAGCGCGTCTGAGATCAGATTCATTGTAAGGATCCCCAACCCTCTCTAATAGCGCGTCTGAGATCAGATACATTGTAAGGAACCCCAACCCTCTCTAATAGCGCGTCTGAGATCAGATTCATTGTAAGGATCTCCAACCCTCTCTAATAGCGCGTCTGAGATCAGATGCATTGTAAGGAACCCCAACCCTCTCTAATAGTGCGTCTGAGATCAGATGCATTGTAAGGAACCCCAACCCTCTCTAATAGCGCGTCTGAGATCAGATTCATTGTAAGGAACCCCAACCCTCTCTAATAGTGCGTCTGAGATCAGATGCATTGTAAGGAACCCCAACCATCTCTAATAGCGCGTCTGAGATCAGATGCATTGTAAGGAACCTCAGATGCATTGTAAGGGACCCCAACCCTCTCTAATAGTGCGCCTGAAACCAGATACATTGTAAGTTACACAAACCCTGTATGTATGTATGTATGTATGTATGTATGTATGTATGTATGTATATATGTATGTCTTTATTTATATAGCGCCATTAATGTACATAGCGCTTCACAGCAGTAATACACGTGACAATCATATAAATAACAAATAATACAAATTACAGATCATGGGGATAAGTGCTTCAGACATAAAAGTTAAATTTGGGAAGAGGAGTCCCTGGTCCGACGATCTTACAATCTAATTGGTAGGAGGAACATACAGATACAGTAGGATGGCGTTCTGGTAAGTGCGTCTGCAGGGAGCCAAGCTTTATGTATCAGGTGTATAGTGTTAGCCACGGAGCTACTCATATACTTCGTTAAGCAGGTGTGTTTTAAGGTGGGTCTTAAAGAGGGTGCTAGTCGGCTATAGAGGGCAAGGGTGTTCCAGAGGTGTGGGGCAGTCAGTGAGAAAGGTTTAAGGCTGGAGAGGGCTTTAGATACAAAGGGGGTAGAGAGAAGACATCCTTGAGCCGAACGCAAGAGTCGAGATGATCTATAGCGAGAAATTAGGGCTGAGATGTAAGGAGGGGCAGAAGAATGTAAAGCTTTAAAAGTGAGGAGGAGAATTGAATGTGAGATGCGGGATTTGATAGGAAGTCAGGAGAGGGATTTCAGCAGGGGAGACGCTGAGACAGATTTAGGAAAGAGTAGAGTGATTCTGGCAGCAGGAGTTTAGGATAGAATGTAAGGGAGACAGGTGAGAGGCAGGAAGGCCGGACAGCAGGAGGTTGCAGTAATCGAGACGGGAGAGAATGAGGGCCTGTGTCAGAGTTTTAGCAGTCGAGTAACAGAGGAAATGGCGTGTCTTTGTGATATTGCGGAGGAAAAAGCAACAAGTGTCAGATACATTTTGAATGTGAGAGGAGAAAGTGAGAGAGAAGTAGAGTGTGACCCCTAGGTATTGTGCTTGCGCTACTGGGTGTATGTCACGGGAGAACCAGCTTATTACACCTTTTAATTACCGGGATCATTGATTGAGCAAGTAGAGAGATAAAAATAAATTGCGTTTATTCACCTAATGAACGCACACACCTATATTACACAAAAATACAGTAAAAAGACACACTTACTTTGGAAAACTGGGATAACAAAAGTAATCTTTCCTAATTGCAAACACACAGCAAAATATTCCAGGCCACTTCTCCAATGGGACTGAATCTCAGGTGAATCACACAAGATGGAACTCTTAGATGGAACTCTTAGAACATAAAAATCTGATCTGAAGAATCAGACCTGTGTCAGGGCTTTTCAAACCTCTGGTGTCCAGGTCCCAGAAAACTTGCAGCCCAATCAAAAAACCTTAGCAACTGCATAACGACCAATCTAAAACACTCTTACAGGGTTTCCCACCCCTGAGCCTTTTCCCCGGGCAGGTGAAATATCCCCCTCTGCCCCTTCGCCCCCCCATGGTGCGAGGCTCCACAGCGGCTGGCTGTTTAGCAAAGGGTGTTAGGTTGCCTTGTTTCATGCCAGGATATGGGTGCTCTATAATAATGGCAGGGCCCATATGGCCTCACACCTAGGCATCTCTGAGCCCTTTCAAGTATGGCCCCTGGACAGACACAACGGAGCCGAGCCTAGTAACCATCTGTGCCTTCCAGAGTCTATAACTTAGAAAGCCCTCAGCTCATATACAGGTCAGCAATATCTATACATATTAAACTATTCCCGTTTAATAAAAGATGTGGTGTCCTGTCTGCTGCATGCAGAAAGTTATGCGTTCCTATTCTGGTGTCATGCATGGAGTGAGTGTATATCCTCTACTAATCACTAGCCTCATTCCTGGCACACATTAGAAAAATACTTTTAAACACTGCAAATCTGCTCAGCTTCATAACCTTAGCGTGAGCACCTTCCTGAACCCCTACTCCAGGCTCAGGATACCTGGGCATGTACAGTATGGGGGTACCTCTGCTATACTGGGGAGCCCCATGCTATACTAAGGACTCTGTGTATACCTGCAGATATCTTTTAACCCCTTCATACCCATTTACCTTGTCTGGAAGATGCTGCAGCAGGAACTCTGGCGGTGAGTCGTAAGAGCGTTTTCAGGGTACGAGGTTGGCGGAGTAATGCGCTTAGCAGTATCAGAGGATATCACTCAATCTCCGTATACAACTTTTGGGGTATCCCATAACCCGGAACCCCGCTACATAGACGCATTCTGCAAAGACTTTCTCCGCCAAACCCACCCTGAAACTTACAGCCTAGAAATCTCCCGATCCCAGCATCCTCGGAGAGGAAATAAAATCACATCATTCTTTAATGTCGCAAAATCAGTATACAGTTGCAGTAATACATTTTTGACATCTGGGTTCCAGAGCTGACACTCTAAGACCCTAACACACGGGTCAGGGTTAACCAAGTGGGCCTGAACTTTATTATAAGCCCAGTTAACCCCTTCCCCGCCACAGTGTATGACTAAACTTCCAACAGTAATGTGGAAGGAGGCAGTAGGGCCAGGTTTTGGAGGAAGTATGAGGAGCTCTGTTTTTGCCTTGTTAAGTTTAAGTTGACAGAGGGCCATCCAGGATGATATCGCAGAGAGACATTCAGAAACTTTGGTCTGTACAGCAGGTGTAAGGTCAGGGGTCGAAAAGTTAATTTGTGTGTCATCAGCATAGAGGTGATATTTGAACCCAAGAGATGTGATTAGGTCACCTAGAGAGAGTGTGTACAGAGAAAAGAGGAGAGGTCCCAGGATAAAGCCCTGGGGTACCCCCACAGAGAGGTCGATAGAGGAGGAGGAGGTGTTAGCAGAAGAGACACTGAAAGTACTATGGGAGATGTAAGAGGAGATCCAGGATAGAGCTTTGTTACGAATGCCAAGAGTATGGAGAATGTGAAGGAGAAGAGGGTGGTCCACAGTATCAAATGTTGCAGAGATGTCGAGTAGTATGAGTAGAGTGTAATGACCTCTGTCTTTGGCAGCATGGATGGCATTAGTTATTTTAGTGAGGGCTGTTTCAGTGGAGTGAGCAGTGCGGAAGCCAGATTGTAGAGGGTCCAGGAGAGAATAGGTGTTAAGAAAATGGAGCAAGCCAGAGAATACAAGACGTTCAAGGAGTTTAGAGGCAAAAAAGCAGGAGGGAGACAGGTCGATAGTTAGAAAGACAGGTAGGGTCAAGCTTGCTGTTTTTGAGTAATGGTATGACTGTTGCATGTTTGAAGGAGGAGGGAAAGGTACCAGACTAGAGGGAGGAGTTAAAAATGTGTGTGAGCATAGGGATTATAGTATGAGTAAGAGGTTTTAGGAGATGGGAGGGAATAGCGTCAAGAGGGCAAGTGGTAGAGGGAGAAGAGGAGATCAGCAGTGACGCATCCTCTTAAACAGCAGAAAAAGATTCAAGGAAGGCAAGAGGAGAGTTAGAAAGAGGTGTAGGATGGGAGGAGAAAACAGAGGGGATGTTCTGACGAATGGATTCCACCTTTTCCTTAAAATAATCAGCAAAGTCCTGAGCGGAGATGGAGGAAGAAGAAGAGGCAGCTGAGGGTGGTTTGAGTACAGAGTCAAAGACAGAGAAGAGTCGTCGTGGGTTAGATTTGTGCGTATTGATTAGTGAAGAAAAGTAGGTTTTAGCCTGAGAGAGGGCAGAGGGGAAACAGGACAGCATACATTTGTAGTAAAGGAAGTCTGCGAGTGTGTGAGATTTCCTCCAGAAGGCGTTCAGAGGAACGAGTGGAGGAACGCAGCATGTGCTTGTGGCAACAATGAACTTATTGCCAGGGGAGAGCACGGGGGTCTCTGTAACTCTCAGACCTTTCCGGCGGCATCTCCTCCTTCAGGGTCCCGTTATCATGACACCGCAATGTCAAATGACTTTGTGTTGCCATGATAACGTGATGCCGCATGACCCCACACAGCATGATGCTGCGTCATCTGAGGAGTAGATGCTGTGCCGGACCAGGTAAGAGGCCCCGCGTAAGCCCCTGCACCGAGCCTCGCAATAGAACAAGCCGACCCTGCCATGGTCCAGTACCTTCCTGGCCAGCGAGTCCTTGCAGTCTGTACTACAGGCTTTTTAAAGGCCTAATGAAGCAGCTGAGGAGACTTATTGAGGTAGCCTGCATTAGAATGGACCTCCTCAGTCCTGTATCAGGCTCTGCACACAGGTCTTCGTGCTTCATAACCTGAGAGAGGGTTTAACCTGTTAGATGCCCTAGGATCCCTGGTTGAAAAACACGGCCTCAGGGTATATTTTATCTGTACAATCCAATATAATTCACATTTGAGGAGGAGGTTAACCCTATACCTTCGTGTCTCTGGCATTGTGTCGTGTTCCGGTACATTTCCGAAGTGCGGGGGAGCAGTTTCAGGAGAGGGGAATCCGGCTTGTGCCGCCGACACAACACACACAAACAATTTCTTCTAAGTGCCGATCTCCTCTAGGACAGAGATACAAAGTAGAGCTCTACTCACAAGTTCATAATGAAGTTCTCCTTTTACTGTGACAGCCAGGAACTGCGGAATAACAACGTTTCAGGTCCCATATGGACCTTTCATCAGATGTTCTGGTACCTGCCATTGCAGCTGTGACATGTTAAGTCTGAGTAAACCTTTTTACCTACAGGAGTAATCTGTCTTCTGTGGTTTGGGTCAAAGTTCCTGATGTCTCTTTTATGTTCCAAGATCGGATGTTTTACTGGCCGTGAAGTCTGACCCTCACAACACAATACACGCGGCATTTAGGTGAACAAGTTACCCTCTTGGGCGTAAAGGCGCATGATAATTAAAGCGCGCTAAAGCTTAGCACCTTTTGTGGATCTGGGCCTGGGTGTCACACGTGATGAAACATTTTACTGGAACCTTAGTACATTTAGGCACAAATCCACAGAGCTCTATTAACTCAGGGCTCATAATGTCTTGTTATCAAAATCAGCAATGGACGTTATGTTCCCTGACGTTAACACCAACACACAAAGCTAAACATATGCAAAAACAATGGGTATTAGTTATCTCATAAGCCTAGGCTTAACATCATGTTAAGTTAGCACTACTTTGGGTGAGCTTGAGGTGGGGAGAGGCAGAGGGGAGGGGGG
Source organism: Ascaphus truei (assembly GCF_040206685.1). Taxonomy (NCBI): domain Eukaryota; kingdom Metazoa; phylum Chordata; class Amphibia; order Anura; family Ascaphidae; genus Ascaphus; species Ascaphus truei. Next base: position 538,101,772 of record NC_134483.1, read on the forward strand.
GGAGAGAGAGAGAGAGAAGGGGGTCCTTTCTAAAAAGATGTCCAACCTTTTTTGGAAGATATCTATTGTATCTGCCATCCCAGTCTCCATGGGTAATGAATTCCACATTGTAACTGCCCTTACTGTAAAGAACCCTTTCCTTTGCTGCTGGTGAAATCTCCTTTATTGTTAAAAAAATACTTCTACTTGTCTGATTTGTATAGAAATTATGTTAAACAACTACAGTTAACCTATTAAACATATCGCTGGGATGTCCCTATAAAGCAGCAATACTGCCTATATAATTTTTTTTGTTTTGTTTGTGATATATAATTGGACTCAAGGAATCCTCCGGAGCGAACCACGTTATTTTTGGTTATCGGTGCCCCTCGGTTTCCAACATACGTGCCGGGGCAAAGAATAGGTTTAAATCCCCCTCCTGATACAACAATATGACGTCCAAATGTTGCCGGATCTGCAGCCAATAGGAAGCCGGAACGTCATAGGTTGTGGCTTCCTATTGGACGAAAACGGTGGCCATGTTGTTTTCTCCATGAGAGAGAGCCGCAACCTGAAACGTTTATTATCTCGGGAAGCGGGTTGTTCCTCGGAGAGGACCCCAAATATCTCCAGCTCCCCTGGGTCCAATGATCTATTGAAATTTTCGACGGGATTTTGGCTTTAAGGTACAGGGCGATAAAGTGACATATGCCCAACCACGTTCATGTGTAGACCACACGTGGATTCACACCAGGTTGTCTCTTCCTTCGCTCACCCTGTTACTATCAAAGAAACCATAAGAAGGGGACGAGAAGGTGAGCCACTCAGCACCCAGTGATATGACACAAACGGGAGGTTAGAGAGAGCAGCACCCACCTCCCGTGTGTCAGCTTCACATGACTACAAACTAACTGTGAACCACCTTCATACACTTCAACTGCCATCGGTTCATCTTGGTCGGAAGAGACATTGCATCTTTAGATACTGCGTAACTCAACCTGAAGAAGAGCCCTGTGACGTTTAGAAACGTGTACACAGTAAACCAGGGATGGCCAACTCCGGTCCTCAAGGGCCTCCAACAGGTCAGGTTTTAAGGATATCCCTGCTTCAGCACAGGTGGCTCAGTCGAAGACTGCACCACCTGTGCTGAAGCAGGGATATCCTTAAAGCCTGTTGGTGGCCCTTGAGGCTCTGAGTTTCCCACCTCAGGTAAAAACTATTGTTGGTTCAATAAAATGTTATCATTCTACCTATTTCCCCCCCCCTTTTTTTTAAAAGCAGAAAATCCCAGTACTCTTAATGCCCAGCGCTCCGTATAACTAGTCCTCTTAATGCCCAGCGCTCCGTATAACTAGTCGTCAGGAGAAAAACAACATTATTTCCTATGAAATGAAAACCTAGCGCATAATTATATTTAGCTCGTTGCTAATTTTTAGTTTACAGGACATGACCCATATGCGCTAAACTACGATAGTTCCGATCAGGGCATTATCGCGACATGAAATGCAATTTGCTTCCATTACCGTTTCCGTGCCACAGGGCTTTGATCAGCACGATCACAGCCTAACGAATAATCTCCTGGTGGCTCTAATCAGACACAAAGTAACTTATGTTGGATAAGAAGCAAAGATTGACTCACTGTGAGTGCTCATTTGCATGTCATTACCCAGAATCCCTGGCTGCAGTGGAAGCACTGTTTGCTAAGAGATAATGGGGAAGGGCAGGGTTGCAGACCTGTCTGATGCGTGAAGGTGCTCACACGCGGGGATTAGTATTTGCTGTATGTTGATAGCTCTAAAAACTCTTGGGGCGTATTTATTAAAGGCTCTGGCTGCAAATCAGACACAAAACTAGGGCAAACAATGCCCAAACCCATGGAAAGAAGCGCGTGTTTTCCTTTGATGCATTTCTAGCGGTTATTTACTAGCTAACCATAAAACCAGTGCAAACCCAGTGCAAACCCAGTGCAAACCCAGTGCAAACCCAGTGCAAAAGAATGGCACCAGGTTAACCGTTGTCTTTTAATGGGATTTGTTTTCTTGGATAGATCGTGTGCTATTTTCTTGCCCCAGTTTTGCATCTAGGAGACCATAGCAAGTAGGCTGGACATACGCTGGGCGGCGCGAGTGGCTGTAATTGAGTGGCTGTAATTGAGTGGCTGTAATTGAGTTGCCGTTTGGCCCTACTTTCCGTGGGGCCGCCTTATAAACCAGGGCTGTTCCTCCCGAGGACTGAGCTGGGAGACGAACCCCAGTAATACTCCTGTTTGGTGCAGCACTGCGGGGAAGTGTGCTGGAGGAATCAGCCCTTACTGTAATAGGAAGGGTTTATTAAAGACCTCTGGCTGCAAAACTGGGGCAAAAATACAGCCAGATTTTGGGCTTAATCTGGTGCGGTTTATTTCACCGGTGTTACCCCAGCTTTGTAGTTAATAGATCCCAATATCTCAGTGTTTGCATGATATAGTAACCTTCATTTTCTGATTTATATAGTATATTCACCCTCATTTGCGTGTTTCTCTGATTTAATAACCTTGTGCTCTCCCTGTTTCTTCTTCTAGGGGTTAAGAAGAAAACCAAAGTGATAAAGAATAACTTGAATCCCATTTGGAACGAGGTGAGCCCGTCGCCTCTCCCACACACACGGCTATTTTAGGCCTCGCACCGCCCGCTGCTGGTTTTGCTTTCCATATAGTTTGCGTGTAATGGTTGTACATTGGTGCGGTGTAGTTCTGTGCTTTGAAAACAAACGTGTGAGCATGACGGGCGTTTTGCCTGTAAGAGATCGCTGTTTTCTTAAGTTTTGAATGCTGTTGAAAGAAGGAACGGTAACATTGCAGCTGCCTGCATGAGTCCACTTCAGCTATCTGTATATGGCCTATCTCAGGGGTGCACAGATTTTTCTGTTTGCGCCCTCCTGTCTGCTCGCACCCCCCCCCGCCTTATCAGTTCTCTGGTATCAGTGGTGTTGCGTTGCCGAAGAACCGGCTGAGAGCGGGTAAGAGGGTGTTACAGAGGCCTCGCTCCTCCCCCGGCATTTAATTTAAATGTTATGGAGAAGAGCGAGGGGGCCTCTGCAAACGCTGTGCCCTCCCCCCAAAAAATCCTGCGCCCTCCAGTTTGCGCACCCCTGAAATATCTCACCTGCCTGCGTGAGTCTCCCCCAGCTGTACTGTTTCCAGGTTTCAGCCTTTCAGCTGTCAGTATAATTCTCACCTTTCCGTCTGTCCTGCATAAACCGTCCTGCTATCCCAGGCTTCCCGAGCAGTGTTTCATGTTTGGAATACGCCCGCGGTGGAAAATATGTTGCGTGTACATTCACGCCGGTAACCTTAGGCTGAGTCTATGCTCCCTGCTTGCTCGCTGAGGTGCGCTGAGGCTCAGTGAAAGCGGGTGCTTTCCCTGGCCTTGCGGTTGCTTACCGCACGCGCCGTCAGCGGGCCTGCAGGGGGCGGTCCGGGGGGCGGGCGCGTCACTGGCCGGGGGCGGGCCAGTGACGTAACGGAGCTGGTTCGCCCTCATTGGGTGAACCGCTCACGTGACCGGCCTGTCGCGCCGGCAAGCGGGGGAATTTTAAATTCCCCTAAGACCTGCGCTTCCGCAAGCGCGCGGAAGCGCAGGCGAGCCCCTACTAAAGCCGCTCTAATTGCGGCTGTAGGGGCTCAGTGCTGAGCGGGAGCGCGCCTCAGCATGCTTCCGCCAGCAAGCGGTAAACATGGCCGAGGCCTAAGAAATAATGGGTTTTTATTAAGCAACAGGATATTCTACACACACAAAAAAATATATATTTTCAAGAGTATAAACAATTTATATTAGGGAATAGGTAATAAGCACGCCGGCTTTTATTCATCTCAGGAGTTTTAACTGTAATGAGTGCGGAGATTCATTATGAGATCTTACGTTCCTCCTTTCTAATGAGGCGGGTCGGTAGTAGTCTCTGTGTGTGGAAGTCAGTCCAAGTCCTTCATCAATATTTAGAAGACCGTTGATGGTACATGTGGAACTGTTTCCCTCCTGTTGTTGTTTCTCGCTCCTACTTACACTGCTGTCTGTCCAGCGTTGTGTCTGGTTGAAGGGTTTTTGCATAAGGTAGTGCAGGGGGCTCAACTCCACTTCTCAAGACCCCCCAACTGGTCAGGTTTTGAGGATATCCCTGCTTCAGCACAGGTTGCTCAATCAGTGTCTTGTCAGTCTTTGACTGAGCTACTGAATGAGTCACCTGTGCTGAAGCAGGGATATCCTTAAAACCTGACCTGTTGAGGGGGGGGGGGCTTGAGGACTGGAGTTGAGCCCCCTGCTTTTAGACAATGTCCTAATGCAAATAAAACAAAATATTTCAGGGAAACAAGTCAAATAGTATTTGTAGTAATGCTTTCTAATGTCACTGATTGCGCAAAGGGGGTTCCTTTTGTATGTTTACATCATTTTATTACGTAGAATTGTATCTATGTAGCGCCAACCTTACAATAGGAGGGACTTGCATTACAAACGATGGGCAGAAGGGCAGCAGGTTAAAAGACGTGTGTCTGTTTGTACAGTAAGGAGTACACAGCCATCACTCCCAGATAGTGCATACAGTGTCATAGCACGAGAACAGAACATATATAATATGAATGGAGTACCGGGTCACTTGTACTGTTGAATACACAGACCTTTGCAGGAGTCGCAGACGCAGTCTGGAGGAACATTCCTTCCATTGTTTATAGAGGACTGTCCTGTACTTGTATACACAGCGCACCACTGCCAGCTCCATGTAATCCTGTACTCTCGCCAAACGAGCAGGCCGGATTCCTGGTACACACCGCGCTTCACCTTTGTCATAAATAACACAAATCTGTATATAACTGTTAGCACTATATAAAGAGGTTACAGTCTAAGGATTCAGGTATTCTTTTTATGACCAGATACAAGACACCCCCCTACACCCTAAACATTTTTTAAAAAGAGCCATTAACCAGCCTCACACTGACCCAAAAGGTCTATGAATAGGTTTACTAGCTCTGCACTTCTTTAAACCAGGCTGTGCTGAAAAAGCTGCGTAATACGGCTTATTAAGCGGCGTAATAAGGCATAAGCTTACAGGGGCCCCATGTTAAAATGGACAGGAAGCAAAAAGTGACACAGTGTGGGTGCACATGTGCATATCATTACCCAGAATCCCTGGTTGCAGTGGAAGCACTGCGTGCTACGATGTAATGGGGAAGGACAGGGTTGTGCGTGTCTGAGACACGTGAATGTGCTCACACGGGCGATGCTTATTTGCTGTAAAAGGGAGACCCAATGTGGTCTTCAAAAATTCCTGAGAAACCTGTAGCAGTGCGAGAAAAAGCTTAGACCTGTCGCGGTGTCCTCAGGAAAACCAATGTGCCCGTTACACACAGGGCCCATGAAAGGGAGCGAGGGGTTTTACAGGTGCGGACATAACGGGCGTATAGTTTTGTCTCAAGAGAAGAAAGCATATAGGGTTCATCGGTCACAGGGGAGGCCTAACCAGTGAAGTCCTTCATCCATCGCTGCATAAAACAAAGGCTTATGGGACACACACAAAGCACTGTATAATGAAAGGCAACCTAACGCAGAGCTTCTCCAAGTATTTCTGTCCGAAGCACAAGAGGGATCCTCCACATCTAAATATTTCTTTCTTCCGTAGGGTTTTGAGTGGGATTTAAAAGGCTCTCCCCTGAACAAGGAATCTGAGCTCCAAGCAGTGGTTAAAGACCATGAAACGATGGGAAGGAACAGGTGAGATGGATGAATCCCCTCTGTTTATTGCGCGATTCATTTTCTGTGGGAGGCGACTCTTATTTCTGGGCTCCATTGGCTTGTTTTTTTATAGTAACTCCAGCTTGCTCGGAGCATATCTTCGGTCACTGAAGGCCTCTACTTTTGGATATCAACCCGTTGTTACAATACGTGCTCGCTACATAGTGTCACCTCGTCTGGCACCAAAAGAGTTAGCTCACCAGACACATATTTATTATAATACCGTACGATAACGGAGAAGGACGGAGAGACCACGGGTTCCAGAAGCAGGGCCAGCTCCTCGTGACATTCTTAAGAGACTTGTGACCTTATGTACCGGTTTTACCCCGTTATAAGGCAACATTTCTTCCAATAAAGTTAAGTTGAAAAGTAAATACTTGCCCTGTAATTGGACCCTGCCCACTTTGCGAGCCAATCAGCAGTCGGATGTATGTGGCAGGAGGGTAAAACGGAGGATGCTCCACTTTGGGGGCCTGAGGCAGCCATGTTGCTTGTGGCAGGAAGTTCAAACCGAGAGAGATAGACACAGAGACACAGACAGATACAGAGTGTGTATATATATATATATGTATGTGTGTGTGTGTGTGTAAGCGGTTTTCTTTCCGGATACAACTCAAGTCACTTAACCTAACGCATCTCATTTCCCAACCGTCATGGACAAACCTGAAATCTCACATCCATTCCTTGCTAGACTGAATTCTCTCCTCTAGTCCTAGAAGAATCCAATCCTCTGGTATCCTACCTGACATTTTCAGGGACCATGCAATAGTGTACTGTGTAAGGAAAATTAAACTGCCCCAATCCAGCCCTAAAGTTCTCCTCACTAGAACATTTAGAAACTTTAACCCACAACAGTTTCTGGCTGATCTTACCAGCTGCCGTTGGTATAGAATCGACTTAATTCCTGATCCCGATTCTGCGCTCGACTATTTCCAATCCGAGTTCTTAAAACTCTGATACCCATGCTCCACTACGCAGAATAAGGCCTCGTCCATGGTTGTTACTAGCTGGCGGTGGCGCGCTGAGGCGCGCTTCCGCTCAGCACTGAGCCCCTACAGCCGCAATTAGATCGGCTTTAGTATGGGCTCGCCTACGCTTCCGCAAGCGCGCGGAAGCGTAGGTCTTAGGGAAATTTCCCCGCTTGCCGGAGCGCAGGGCCGGTCACGTGAGCGGTTTGCCCAATGAGGGCAAACCAGCTCCATGATGTCACTGGCCCGCCCCGTCCCCTGACGGCGCGCAGGGAAAGCACCCACAAGGCCAGGGAAAGCACCCGCTTTCCCTGAGCCTCAGCGCGCCTCAGCACGCCAGCGGGAAGCTTGGCCGAGGCCTAAGAGTACAGGGGGCCCACCTACCGTGGGTTACCACTGACTTTATATTGCACTACCATCTTAGTGGTGCAGATGGTGGCGCTGTTAGTGAGGCGCAGGTAGGTTGCTTGGTTGCCGTTAGTGAGGAGCAGGTAGGTAGCTGGGTGACAGTTAGAAGGGGAAGCAGGGGCAATAGATTTGCCATGTTGAGTGAAGATATTGGGAATGTTGGGGCAGAAATGGCAAGGCTGGGGAGACTAATTCCTCTAGCAGCCAGGGGAATAGTTCCTCCAGCACAGTGGGGACTCAGGATGCTCAGATGCAAAGAAAGATTGTGGTGGTAGGGGACTCCATTATTAGGAAGGTAGGTAGGGCAATCTGTTGCCGGGACCGCATGAACCGAACAGTTTGTTGTCTCCCGGGTGCTCGGGTTCGGCACATTGGGGATCGGGTAGACAGATTGTTTTGGGGGGGGCTGGGATTGACCCGGCGGTCTTGGTACACGTTGGCACCAATGACAAAGTTAGAGAAAGATGGAGGGTCCTAAAAAATGATTACAGGGATCTAGGCCAAAAGCTTAAGGCAAGGACCTCCAAGGCAGTATTTTCTGAAATACTACCAGTGCCATGCGCTACCGCAGGGAGACAGTCAGAGATCAGGGAGGTTAATGCATGGCTAAGAAAGTGGTGCAGGAAGGAGGGGTTTGGGTTTTTAGAGCACTGGGACTCCTTTTCTGAGAGGTGCCATCTATATTCTAGGGACAGATTGCACCTCAATGAAGAGGGATCTTCTGTGCTAGGGGGGAGAATGCTAAAAAGGTTGGAGGAGATTTTAAACTAGGATGGAGGGGGGAGGGGAATGAAACAGATAATGAACTAAATGGAATAGCTGAGGATACAAGGTTGTATGGAGGTAGAATGAGGGCAAGTGCAAGTTTGACAAGCAGTGAGACACCCATAGTAAATAGAGATAATACTAGAAAACTTCTAAAGACTAAACCAAGTGGGAGCAGAAAGGAAGGAGCAGATAAGATAATAGTACAGGCTGAAAAAAAAGTTAAATGCATGCTTGCTAATGCAAGAAGCCTGACAGATAAAATGGGGGAGCTTGAATTAATAGCTGCAATGGAGCAGTATGATATCATAGGCATTACTGAAACATGGTGGGATGAAACTCATGACTGGATAGTTAATTTAGAGGGTTATTCTCTTTTTCGGAAGGATAACAAATAGAAGGGGAGGTGGAGTATGTTTATATCTACATTCTACAAGGAATTTATATCTACGGATCTAAAACCTATTATAAGGGATGATGTCTATGAAGGGAATGATGAAAATGTAGAGACTTTGTGGATAGAAATTAGCAGTGGAGGTAAAAGTATTAAGAAAATGTTTGTGGGAATATGTATGTATGTATGTATGTATGTCTTTATTTGTATAGCGCCATAAATGTACATAGCGCTTCACAGTAGTAATACATGTCATATAAATAACAAATATAAATAACAGATCATGGGAATAAGTGCTTCAGACATACTGTAAAAGTAACATTAAGGAAGGAGTCCCTGCTCCGAGGAGCTTACAATCTAATTGGTAGGTAGGGAGAACGTACAGAGACAGTAGGAGGGAATACTAGTAAGTGCATCTGCAGGGGGCCAAGCTTTGTGTCATGTGTCCATGATTATCCAGTGCTACTCAAATGCTTCTTTAAGCAGATGTGTCTTAAGGTGGGTCTTAAAGGTGGATAGCGAGGGGGCTATTCGGGTATTGAGGGGAAGGGCATTCCAGAGGTGTGGGGCAGAAAGTGAGAAAGGTTTAAGGCGGGAGAGAGCTTTAGATACAAAGGGGGTAGAAAGAAGACATCCTTGAAAAGAACGCAAGAGTCGCGATGGTGTATAGTGAGAAATTAGGGCTGAGATGTAAGGAGGGGCAGAAGAATGTAAAGCTTTAAAAGTGAGCAGTAGAATTGAGTGTGAGATACGCGATTTAATCGGAAGCCAGGAGAGGGATTTCAGGAGGGGAGATGCGGAGACAGATTTAGGAAAGAGTAGAGTGATTCTGGCAGCAGTGTTTAGGTTAGATTGTAGGGGAGACAGGTGAGAGGTAGGAAGGCCGGACAGCAGGAGGTTGCAGTAATCGAGACGTGAGAGAATGAGGGCCTGAATCAGAGTTTTAGCAGTTGAGTAACAGAGGAAAGGGCGTATCTTTGTGATATTGCGGAGGAAAAAGCGACAAGTTTTAGAAACGTTTTGAATATGAGAGGAGAATGAGAGAGAGGAATCAAGTGTGACCCCTAGGCAGCGTGCTTGGGCTACTGGGTGAATGATCGTATTTCCAATAGCAATGTGGAAGGATGTAGTATATGTATATGCTATAGACCACCAAATATCTGTGAGATTGAGGAAGCTAAAATACTTTTGCAAATGGAGAAGGCATCAAAACTGGGTCATGTTTGCATAATGGGGGATTTTTTTATCCAGACATAGACTGGGGCAATGAGATTAGCGTTAAAACAAAAGGAAACAGGTTTTTGGGGGTGCTTAAAGACAATTATATGACCCAAATTATTGAGGAACCAACCAGGAGAGTGGCAATACTGGATTTGGTCATATCAAACAATGTAGAAGTAATAACAAATATTCAAGTCCTGGAACATTTGAGTAACAGTGATCATAACATGGTCTCATTTAAAATAAATTATCAAAAAACAGATTACTTGGGTTCAACAAAGACCTTAAACTTTAGAAAGGCAGATTTTAATAAACTGAGGTCTAATCTAGTAGTAATACAATGAGATGATGTTTTTTGCAGGGAAAAATGTAGAAGATAAATGGGCAGTCTTTAAAACATTGTTAGTAAAGCACACTTATCAGTGTATACCCTTGGGTAATAAGTATAAAAGAAATAAGTCAAAACCAATGCTCCACTACGCAGAATAAGAGTACAGGGGGCCCACCTACCGTGGGTTACAACCAACTTTATATTGCACTACCATTTCAGGGATGCCTTGTGGAAAAGCTACAAAGTAACTGGCGCTACCAAGGATCTTAATGACTACAAATGCTTGCGTAATATGTGCACAAGGCAAACAAGACACGCAAAAGCACAATATTACACAGACAATCTTCGCCACTATACATTAAATCCAGCTAACTTTTGGAAAGTCATCAACAATATATTCCAGCCTTCTAACCATCAACAACCATCTAATATCATTAAGGAGGATATTACTCTGACAAATCCCACCGACATTGCAAATGCATTCAATGATTACTTTGTGGGGTGTGCTACTAACTTATTAGCTAAACGCAACCCAAACAACAAACATGAACCGCATTCTGAGAGTACCCCTATAGCCCCACCCTCTCCCAACACTGCCCACAATTTTCAATTTGTCCCAGTATCTGAAGAGGAGATAACACAAGTGCTCTTCAAATTTAAACTAAGCAGCCAATAAGGACCTGACATACTGCAATCTAAGTTCCTACCACTTGGTGCCCCAGCCATTGCCAAACCGCCTGCCTTCCTAATCAACTCTAGTTTGTCTGCAGACCATATCCCTAAGACCTGGAAAACTGCCAGAGTTGTCCCAATCTTCATAAGTGGGAACAAAAACACTGTCTCAAACTACACGCCAATCTCTCTTCTCTCAATACTATCCAAAGTCATGGAGAAATGTGTCCACTCCCAATTAAGTGATTACTACTTATTTCCCTAGCCAATTCCAATCTGGTTTTCGCCCCAAACACTCGACGGTAACTACCCTCCTAAAAGTTTGCAATGAGATCCAGTGTGGAATGGAACTGGGACAACTAACTGCTGCAGTATTCCTAGATTTTGCAAAGGCTTTTGATACTGTTGACCATGTTATCTTGATAATCAAACTCCAGAGCTCTGGAATAGGGAAGCATGCTTTAAACTGGTTTAAGTCCTACCTATCAGGTAGATCCCAACATGTGTCTATCTAGGGCTCTAACTCCAACCCCTTGGATATCACCTGTGGTGTCCCACAGGGCTCTGTTCTGGGGCCCCTACTCTTCTCAGTGTTCATCAATAATCTTCCTACAGCTTGTAAGGGAGCTTCAATACACATGTATGCGGATGCTACAATCTTATATGCACACAGCCCTTGCCTCTCTGACCTTGAACACATACTTAAATCTGACTTTTTGAGACTTGAAAAATGGATTTCCCAAAATAAACTGTTTTTAACCACTGACAAGACTGTAACAATGGTATTTGGGACCAAGGCTACATTTTTAAAGCTTTCAATGAATGAGCTCCAGATCAGAACCAACGCTAATACCACCCAAACTCCTATTACTAATTTTAAATATTTGGGCATATGGTTTGACTCCTGTTTAACATTTGGGTTGCTCATTGATACCCTGACATTCAAAACCTATGCCAAACTAGGTGTACTTTATAGGAACAAATCCTCACTAAGTCTGCTGGTCAGAAAGCGCATTGCACAGCAGATGTTAATCCCAATTATAGACTATGGGGACATAGTATATAGCACAGCAACACAAACTCCCCTTAGAAAACTTGATACGCTCTACAATTCATTATGCCGTTTTGTCCTCCAATGCAACAACAACACACATCACTGCGAAATGCTCAAAGAACTAGATTGGCCATCACTTGAGTCTAGACACAAAGTTCATCTCTCCTGTCTTGCCTTCAAATACTTTCTGGGCAAACTACCCGCTTATCTGAACAAGCTCCTCACCCCTACCACATGCAGCACTTATCATCTGAGATCAGACTCCAAAAGACTGTTCATGGTCCCACGGTTCAACAAAGTATCCGGCCGCTCCTCCTTCTCCCACGGTGCATCCCACAACTGGAACAGTCTACCAGAGACTCTTACAGCTGCCACCAGTCTAAGTTCTTTCAAAAGCAAAGTTGTCTCACATTTTAATCTGGTCTGTAACTGTTACATACGCCAATAACATACAGTATATTATCTCTAACTGTGCATGCAATGTCTTGTAAAAAAAATGTATAACCCTGTTCATTTAATGTAACTATGTATTTGTAACCATGTATTTGTCATCATAACTCTGTGCCCAGGACATACTTGAAAACTTAACTCAATGTATTACTTCCCGGTAAAATATTTTATAAATAAATTGGTAGGATGGTTAGTGGAAGCTGAACTCCAGTGACGCTTTTCTGTGTGGGCGTTGCACCCCCTGATTACAACCCACGTGGAAATGAGACAACTAGTTACTATACATCTTCGTTGCTACTTAATGTTGACTCATTGTTTTCTTCCTCAAATACACACACATATATATATATATATATATATATATATATATATATATATATATATATATATATATATATATATATATATATATATATATTTCATGAATAAGTTAGGTTTGTGTAATGCATCAGTGAGTACAAAACTACACACCCCTGTCTGGAGAATCCAAACCTTAGTTTAAATGCCTTGTGGTGGTTTAGAATGGAGAATGAAGCCGGGTTGGGGAGTCTAGATGAGAAACATACTGTAGATACATACTTGAGGGTTTTTGTCTTTACGATTACATGTATATAGAAGGAAATGTCTCAATACTCCATCACCATCGTCATCATCATTTATTTTTTTAAGAAAATACAGGCCTCTACTTAAGGGGGTATCACAATACTTTGCAGTCAGTTTTAGAAAAGCTGCATCCAAATACAATTATTTTGTTATACAAGAGAGAGACAGAAAAGCCCAGAGTTACAATAATAAATGGATGCATTATATGAACAGAGGTTATACACATTCAGTTTACAAATATTTAATAGACAATCAGGGATATGATTTATGGGCATAAGTAACATTTACAGACAGGATTAAAATGGTGTTAGGAGAGGTAGGATAGACGTGTTGTTAGAAGAGGCCCTGCCTCAAGGAGCTTACCCTGCCTCTAGATTGTAAGTAGACATTGGGTCAGTGGATGAGAGGGTTGGTGAGTTTCAGAGGAAATATTGCAGCTGTAACATTACCAAACAGCAGCTAACGGTGACACCCTTTGGCTGCCCTTCGGCTATCGACTTTGGGGCGACTCAGGTGTCCCAGAGATTCTTTGTGGAAATTAAAAGAGCAGCATAGCAACACACAGTACCTCTATCAGACATGCAGGGTGGAGGGGCTTTGGACTCCAGGTGGTCTGAAGTGGCTCTTATCCTCATGCTCTTAACTCCTTCCCCGCTGGCTTGGTGGATAGGGGCAGTGAAGGCATATTGGGGAACCTCCCTTAGGGAGACACCTTTGGTGCGACTCAAGTGTTATGTCCCAGAGATTCTTTATGGAAATCGTTTATAGACTTACACAACTCGACATTGACACCCCTTTGGGAGCTCACCTTATCTCGTCAGTGGTTCTGAGATAAATTAAGAAAGACAGCTCGCTCCCAGAAGCTTGACAGCAAATAACATTTCTTTAAAACGGTATCACAAGCAACAGATGTGTGAATACATTCCCTTTTATATACTTACTTTATATACACGGTTTTATTTAATAAGGCATAATATTATACTGTATGTGATTGGTGGATATTGAATAAAGAATTTACTTCCCCTGCACCCTGTGACCTCAGGTACCCACTGGTTGATTTAGTGGAAGCGCTCCCGTACTCTGTCCGCCCCTGCTCTCAATGCACACTGTGACTAGGGGAGAGGGGAGGAGCGTCTGTGTAACAGAGTGCTTTAGGGATAGAGCGCGTGTATCATGTACGGCAGGGGGGGCGCAAACTTTCCCCCTGCGCATGTGACTTAGATATGCAACCAGGGTTAATACACATGGCTACTCTAGCCAACTCACCTTTCTCCTCGACAAAGGTAGATTCAATGAGTTCATATTAACCCCTTACTAAATTGCAATAATTTGTAGGTACTGTACTTCTATTTGCTTCCACCACCCAAGAAATGCAAAAATATGTAAAATTAATATCTCTGCCAGGGTCTCAGGTCCCTGTTTATGATAGAAAAAAATATGCAATTAACGCACAAAAATCTGTTGTAGCAAAATGTGACTAAAAATGTAAATACTCTCCCCAGAGCATGCAATCAGTTTATTCAGAGCCCAAAGCATCACTTATTAAATGTTTTAATGTATATCTAAAAATACAGAGCTTAGATTACAAAAAAATGATTACAAGAACATACAATTACAGTAAAAACAGGGAAGTTACTTAAAATAACAGGATAAAATATAAAACAGAAATCCCTATATATTACCATATGTCATAGGTTTTCAAAGAGGTCACCGGAGCAGGAGTGAGTGATCACATGTTTGGTCCTTACACATCTCTGTTGAAATCTGATTTTCATAATCTTTGCTGAGACATAAGTACGATTTTCCCCCCATTGAAACCACATAAACCCACCCGGTCATAAATCAGCTGCGAGGCTGACAGTTTTATGAGAGAGTTTAAAAAAACCTCCTTCCAAACGACTTTAAACTTTCCCTCAGTATATAACCGCACTCATAACTTCCCACCTCTAATACGGAGACACACGTGAGTCACATCAATAGATGGAGGTGGTCACTACAGATGCAAAGGCACTAATCACCACCGTCTTACCCCTAAATTTGAGCGACAAATGGATATCTGTCCCTTATTATCTCTTACACATGTAGTGTGTGGTCTTGTTACAGGCCGCTCTGTGACACGATTACAGATTTGTAACTCTTTGTATGTGTGGCACTGCTCTCCCCCCTAGATCCCCCCTTCTGGGAGATCTTGCCCTGGCTACAGGTCCGTGTGGTGCTGGTTACCTGTGAGGGTCCAGGAGAGATGAGCTTCTGCGATGTTGAGGGGAATAGGGGAGGGCACACGGTCTGCACCATGATTGGCTGCAACACAGACCCAGTGTCACCACCTCTCCTGCCACTCAGGGAGGCTGCGTGAGGGGGGAAGGGAGGTTTTTTTTAACCCCACAGGGTAGCTTGTCACTGTCTGTATCTATTAGAACACACGTGACAGGAAGGCAGAAAGATAGTCTGGTCTAGCCATGACTATATATGTACAGTAGATGACGTCACATGATATTCTCATTTTAATAAAGTCCTTCAATGAGGGTATAACCTGTGGGTCACCTTTCTCTGGAATGTACCAGTAATTAAAGGCTAAAGCTGGTAAATTCCGGGCATTATTGAAATCCCTGCTCTCTGATTAGATAATGCCCAGAATTATAACCAATCAGTAATGTCCCAGCATTTTTGGCAGCTTGCCAAGTTTTTCAGCCAATCAGCTTTCAGTTCTCATTTACAAAGAGTGAAATTTGCTCTTAGACAGGGGAAGTGATTGGACAGAAGGCAGCAGCAAGGCACTGACTCCTCCCCCACCCTGCCTGCAGAGAGCTCTGCACAGGAGAGTGAGGGGAAAGGTTTGTGTGTGTGTATGTGTGTGTTTTGTGGGTGTAAAGGGGGACAGCAGAATGTTTTATTAGTGTGTGTGTCTTCTGTTGGTTTGTGTTTTTTTGGATGTAAAGGGGCCAGCAGAGTGTTTTATTAGTGTGTCTGTGTTCTGTTGGTGTGTGTTTTGTGGGTGTAGAGGGGGCAGCAGAGTCTTGTTGGTGTGTGTCTGCTGTGTGTGTTTTGTTGGTGTAGAGGGGGAGGTGCAGTGTGTGTCTACAGTGTGTTTTGTGGGTGGAGGAGGGGTGCAGAGTGTTTTGTTGGTGTGTGTGTCTGCAGTGTGTCGGTTTACAGGGGGCTGCAGTGGGTGCAGGGAGGGGGCTGCTGGTGTGTTTTGTGGATGTTGAGGTGGCAGAGTCTGTTTGTTGATTTGTGTGTCTCTGCAGTGTGTTTTGTAGGTGCAGAGGGGGGGGGGGGCTGCAGTGTGTGTTTTGTGGGTGGAGGAGGGGTGCAGAGTGTTTGTGTGTGTGTGTCTGCAGTGTGTGTTTTGTGGGTGTAGAGGGGGGGCTGCAGTGTGTGTGTCTTCAGTGTGTTTTGTGGGTGGAGGAAGGGTGCAGAGTGTTTTGTGTGTGTATGTGTGTGTGTGTGTGTCTGCAGTGTGTGGGTTTACATGGGGGCTGCAGTGGGTGTAGAGGGGGGCTGCTGGTGTGTGTTTTATGTATGTAGAGGGGGCAGCCGTTTGTTTTGTTGATGTGTGTGTCTGCAGTGTGTTTTGTGGGTGTAGAGGGGGTGGCTGCACAGTGTGTAGGGGGACTGCAGTGTTTTGTTTTGTTGGTGTTTTTGTGTATATAGAGGGCGGGGGGGGGGGGGGCGGTGTAGAGTGTGTGTGTATAGAGGGGGCTGTGTGTATGTACAATTTCCTTTTAATAAACGTGCAGTAAAAGCATAAGAATGTAGACAATCATGCTGATAAAAATCAATAGGACTACAAAAATGTATCTTTTTTATGAAAAATTAAAAATAAGCCCACATTTAGCCTATAATAGTAATAATCCCCTCAGAACAGGGCATTATTGGCCAGTAATGCCCTGTTCTTCGGGGATTATTACTTAATTATTCACGAACTGTTAGTTTGCTTTGAGGCTGGTATAGTCCGCTCTGCTTAGCGTTTACGACCTTCTAACCAAGACGTGTCACTTTTAGTGGTCTATCCAGGATATGCCCCCCAATTAAGTTTTGTTTGAAGCCAAGCACAGACCAATGACAAGTCCGGACCTGTCATAAAACCAATATATTGAATTTTTAAACCCACATTGGTTTCACCAATAACCCATGAAGCACCAGATGGATTAAAATACATAATATCTCGATATTATCATGACAGCGTGCGACATAGGGTCAGTCAGAGATACACACTGACATGCACTGACACACAGTGACAGAGCCGCTGATAAACACGGGCTCCTAAAAATTCTTGCTGGCCCCTAAGTATTTTCTAATTTTGTCCACCCCTGTTCCTGCATGTGACCTGACATGCCAGTACATAATGATGATGTACCAGGTACTTCACTTGACCTGACTTTTTTTTATTTACTAAGACCGCAGCAGTATCTATATCGTGTATGGAATACTGTACACATTGAATAAATCCGTTACTTTCACCCCCTCCCTGTGACATCAGGAAGCCATTGGTGACTCTTCTTCACGTTGTGTCTGTGAGGAAACCTGAAGAATTCCCTTTTATTTTGTAATTAGTTCTTTAATGTTTGGTATTCGAAACGGTACGTCAAAATGAAAATGCTGATTTCTCACTGATCGAGATGAAAATGGAGCCCCCTCCACTTCTGATTCTGTTACCTTGGGGGCAGTATTAACCATTTAATCACTGCTTCTCTGTCCTCTGCATGGGTTTTTCCTTGGCCCTACGGCTGCAGTTTCTGTTTAGTATTAGTTTGTGTTACTGTGTAACTTCTAGATGACTTCTCAGCCTGTTGCCTAGCAACCCCATCTTCTGGCCCCTCTTACTTGGTATAATCCAGGGAACCCTTCTCACACTTGGTTTCCCTTTGCCCTATTTCCTGCTCTTAATTTAACTTAATTTAAGCTCTCAGCCCTACTTCCGAGAACTCCCAAAAGATCATATCTGGCAGGTGAGCACACCAATATTAATGTCAGATATGAGCTATGTACAAGCGAAGCTATCTGCGCGTCAAAGGAGCAGGAGGTCGGCAGAAAGGAGGTTGGAGAAAAGAGGCGGCCGACACAGGCAAGTGCCTTCCCATTAGATCTGATAGGTCAGAGAGCGCGGCAAAATTTTATGGGGGCGGAAATTTTGGCCACCCCCAGATTTGCCGCCTTACCTAATGGGAAATCGGACACTGATAATAACCAAAAAGCATTCAGAATGAATGTAAGTGTACGGGACAGAGCTGTGTAAATGAGCCAGGAATGCACTAGTTACACAGGCAGGAACTGGTAAATGTCTTGAGTCAGAACTATAAAAATGCTAATTTTACTCCAACAATGTTACAAAGCAAGATCATGCGCTAAGCCAGGTAAAAGTGCACCAGTGGGAGTGTATGCAGTGTTTGCATCCCTCCTGTTTGTATATTTAGGATCTGTGCACACCCTCCAACTATACTATTTTGGCAGGATCTGGGCGCCAGCGGGGGTGCAATAACAGCAAAATACTGTGGTGCCCGTGGGTGCAATAACAGCTAAATACTGTGGCACCCGTGGGTGCAATAACAGCTAAATACTGTGGCGCCCGTGGGTGCAATAATAGCTAAATACTGGGGCGCCCGTGGGTGCAATAATGGCTTAATACTGGGGCGCCCGTGGGCGCAATAACAGCTAAGATCTGGGCTGCCCGTGGGTGCAATAACAGCTCGCCCGCCATGGGAGGTGCCTCTCGCCCACCCTGGGAGGGAGCCACTCGCCCACCCCGGGAGGGAGCCACTCGCTCACCCCTGGGGGGGGGGAACCGCTTGCTCACAACGGGGGGAGCCACTTGCCCACCTTGGGAGGGAGCCCGTCCCACCCCTGGGGGGAGCCGCTCGCCCCCCTCGGGTGGGGGGGGTGGGAGCCACTCGCCCACCAAGGGGGGAGCAGCTTGTCGCCACCGCCTGGGCAGCTCCATGACGTCTGCGGAAGCAGAGCAGCGAGTCACCGTTGGGCTTCTCGAAATCACCCAGCAGAATGCAACGCGTGGCGTTACGCAAGGCAATACGGGGTCAACTTCGGGGAGCAGAGCGTGCCGGCATATGCTTAGATTTAGGCTTTATTCCATGTTCAGTGCAGGGTTGTAGCGGCTGCATTGGTCCTTGGTGAATGACTGATAGGTTTAACAGACCCACATGAGAGTTGTGCATCGAGTTTTTGAGACCTCACAACAGTGCCGCCTTAACGCATGGGCACGCTGGGCAGTTGCCCGGGGGCCCCACGAGCATAGGGGCCCCATGCTAATCTATGCACAGACCAGAACTTAACACGAATTTTCCGATCACCCGCCTCAACATTCAAATCTCCCGCTAACAAGGTAGAAGGAGAGAAATGACGACTTGTAGCGGAGAGTTGGCAGGGCCCAGTGCACTGTTAAGACGGCCCTGCCTCACAAGTCTACTGCTCACATATCCAGGTGCCTCCGGCAGCACAAGAGTTAGTGGAAGACTGAACTCAGCTGATGTAAGAAGGTGGATCAGACAGCACCTCAGGCAGGCATGTTACAGCAGAACAGTGTCTGAGCCCCATCCCGCAGCAGAAAGAGAGGGAGGCAGAGTAATTAATGGCTGTCAACACAAAGCACAGATGTAGCCCATCACACTGGCTGCTGCATTATTTTTGTTCCACAATTTACTTTTAAGCTTCTAAACACGCTGCCCTCGTGGGCAGTGCAATACCAGAAGGGTTACGTGTTATGCTCAGAGGTTTAGGCAGAAAAGCAATTGTTAGCATCTGCATTTATAGTGCAAAACATCAGCCCAGAAATAGGACCAGGATCGTACAATGCAGCTGTTCATCAGACCCGTGTCCCGCACACTGTGCCAGCTCCCTGCATAGTGATTACACTGCAGGGTGCTAGGGAGCGGCTTGTGCAAGGGACCATGTTGTTTGTACTCACAGATACATTCATTGTGGAGATAGGATAGTGCAGGGGTGGCCAGTTCAAGGCCTCAAGGGCCACCAACAGGCCAGGTGTTCGGGATGTCCCTGCTTCAGCACAGGTGGCTCAATCAGTCCCTGCTTCAGCACAGGTGGCTCAATCAGTCCCTGCTTCAGCATATGTGGCTCAATCAGAGGCTCGGTCTTCGACACTAAGGCCGCGATTATAGTGAGCACAACAGCGCGTGCGATGGCGCGAGCGTCGCAAACAAAATGCAGGACTGCTATGTGGCCGGCCATAGTGCGGCCGACCGATGAACAGCAACCGCGCGGCAGATTTTTGAAAAGACCAATCATTTTTTCTTTTCGCGTCACGGCCGTGTCACGTGAGCGGTTCAGCCAATGAGGGCAAACCAGCCTCGTGACGTCACTGCCACGCCTCCCCGTCACCTCGGATCACAGTGCAGAGATCGCTCGAGCGACAGGAGTCCCCGGAGGCCGCGGCTGCGTGAGCTATGGCGTGTGCGCCGCACACAAGGCACAGTCCTCTATGGGGCAGGCCCCAGTCGGCGTGTATGCGTGTGCGTACAAGCCGCGATGCGCGACCGTCTTGGCCAAAAGACAAGATTTTTTTTCTTTTGGCGCGGCGGTCGAGCATTGGCCACGTTCGGCGGCGGTTCAGCCAAGGAAGGCGAACCAGCCGCGTGACGTAATGGACGTGCCCCCCGCCCCGCCTCACCATCGCACATTGCCAGGATTCCACCAGGTTGCGCTGCTGCTGGAACGAGCGCCGCCAGGCACCGCGGCACACGCACTGGGGCCTTAGCCTGTGTGCGGAGCTATATAACCCGGTGCGTTGGTTCTGTTGTTTGATGCCAGAGCCTCACCCTATAACATTCTGTGCTATTTCTTTCTAAATGTTCAATTATACAGCAAATAATACAGATGCCGCCTGGCACCGTGTTAACCGGTGAAGTAGACAGACAAATATGGTAGCTAATAAGATAACTTTAATAGCCAACTCGTGGTTAAAGAGTGCTACGTTTCCGGACCACAAAGGACCCATCTTCAAGCAGATTTGTTTTCTTATAATAATAAGAAAGGTGCTTACCTGGAGTTACACAACGTCACTTTATGGAGCCTGCGGAGTCTGTTTTTGGAGGGTGCGTTTCACGCGCCCCTCTAGCTGGAGCGATTTTATGCCCTCCAGGTAGACGCGACGAGGGGGGGGGGGCGTGTCGGAGGTGTGTGGAAGTGCGTCACGGAGCTGGTTCGCCTTCATTAGGCGAAACCGCACACGTGACCGGCCGTCGAGCGACAGAAAGAGATGTATTTGGCATTTTGTCGCGCTCGCCATGGATAAGGCCAGGTCCCCGGTGCCCACATCGGGCGATGGAGGGACAAGATCCGCCCCACAATGGGGCCGGGCCCGCTGCGAGGGGGGGGGGGGGGGCGCCTCCCTGCGCCGACAGAAACTCCTGCTCTCAAGAAAATTGAGAGCAGGAGTCGCGACGGAGCGCTAGGCCACGCCCCCCCGGCGGTTCAGCCAACGAGGGCAAACCTGCCGGGTGACGTCACGGCCGCGCCCTTGTCACGCCCCCCTGTATTTCCCCCTGCAGCTCTCTGCAGACCGGGAGACTCGGCTGCACGCACCGCCAGCCTGGCAGGCGCGCGTGAAACGCAGGCACTGAGGCCGCAGCCTTAGTACTGCTTGTGCACATTTAACAAACAGAAAGCAGTTGAGAACAGGGGGATAATTTGGAGACTCCACGGGCTGTTATCAGTTTCGGATGTTTCTGGGGCACAGTTGCTTGCCCTAGCCCCAGCAGGGGCGTCAAGTTGTAACTTTAAAGATGAAAGCCCCGATTATCAAAACCATCAATCAGAGTTTACAAGGTCAAGCCCTGCGTTTCCCTTCACTCCCAGTAATGCGGGTAGCTGTCTGATGGGAAGGAAGTGGTGACATTGCTGCAATAATGGGTGCAGGAGTCCTGAAAATAAAGTGCAGGGACTATAAATACGGGAATTTATATTACATTCCGCGTTCTTTTCATAGCACAATAAAGTAATCACAATAAAGAGAATATTTCAGGATTCCTCATGCTCCCCTCCTCAGCAGCTTCTCCCCCTCATACCCTCCTCACCAGCTTCTCCCCCACATGCTCACCTCCTCACTAGCTTCTCCCTCTCATACTCTCCTCACCAGCTTCTCCCCCACATGCTCACCTCCTCACCAGCTTCTCCCCCACATGCTCACCTCCTCACCAGCTTCTCTTCCCACATGCTCACCTCCTCATCAGCTTCTCCCTCACATGCTCCCCTCCTCACCAGCTTCTCCCCCACATGCTCACCTCCTCACTAGCTTCTCCCTCTCATACTCTCCTCACCAGCTTCTCTTCCCACATGCTCACCTGCTCACCAGCTTCTCCCCTTCATACTCTCCTCACCAGCTTCTCTTCCCACATGCTCCCCTCCTCACCAGCTTCTACCCCTCATATCCTCCTCACCACCTTAAAGATTCCATATATTGCCTGACAACCCCCCCCCCCCCCCCCCCCGATGTCCAGCCTTCAAACAGTGCTCAATCCGGGAACAAACACTTTCACTCAGAACAAATTTCTTTATAATGTACACACTCAAAAACCTTTGAAAAATATAAGTAGACCACATCACCGGCATTATCTTAGATTACATTTGTGCTTACCTATTTTAAGAAACTAATAAGGTTAGTTTGGCATGCCCTATCCCTTATGAACCTGTGCTAACTATTATTAAGAATTATTTTATCCAAAAGATATTTCTGAATATTACCCTGTGACGGAGCGGCCTTGTCGGTATGGCCAGAGAAGAGCTTACACACCACTTTCTTGCAATGAAAAGGGCTTTGTTTCCCTTACCAGGGAAGCTGGTTGTAGTTGCACAGAGAATAAAGCAATGAAAGTAAATGGCTTAAGTCTGCAACACATATGTAGCCAGGTCCCCCGTGGGTGGCTGCTGTCCCGCGACCCCTCAACTGTTTTCTCCGCTGCCGCGGGTCACTCGCTGGACCCGCCGGCACGTCTGGAGGGTGGGGGCCAGTGCAGGGAGCGCTTTGCCGTTCCGGCGGTTCCCAAGCAGGGTGCCGCCATCTTGGTGCAGGTCGCGCATGTGCAGTAAGTCCCCGGCGGCCTGCAGAGATCGCGCATGCGCAGGACAGCGCGAGGAGAGCCCGCAGAACCCTAGACTACCAGGGAAGGCTCTAGGCAGGGACTACGAGTCCCCTGAGCCTCTGCGCGCCCCACGTGATGCCAGGGAGCCAATAGGGCATAGGATCTCCCTAAAGGGGGAGAATAGATACTTTTCGCGGGCTGCAGAACGAGAGTTGAAGCTGGGAACTAGGAGGGAGCAGGAAGGGTGTAGGGAGCAAGTGAAGGTTCTGCACCAGGTAGGTTCCCCAATCCCAGATAGGTTCCAACTCACCACCAGGCTAGTGGGTAATTGATAAGGGACGGCCCAAGGTTAGGGACGCTGACCTTAGGTTCGTGAGGTGCCTTATTGTCCGGTCACAGCGGTCAGTGCTGTGAGGGCGGACAAGAGGGTATCGTGTCAGGTTGCAGTGCGTTGCTGCAGGGATTAGGAGAGGCAAGTAGCGTGAGGCAACTGGGGGGGTCATAGCGGTAACCAGTCCGGGGACCATGGCCCAGGGCCCGCGTTACGAGTAGTGTGGGTGCAGGGGGGATCAGGGACCTACCTGCATAGGATAGGCGACCCCGTAGGCCCTAGGAGTTTCCCCCTAAAGTCATGCAAGCTTGCTGTGCTTTAGGGACGGCCTATAGTACAGTGAGTGTCACATTGGTTCACGGAGTCAGTTAAGGACTTCTTTGGTTACGCTGCGCATCCGTGCAGAAGGTTGAGCGCCGTTCTTCGTTGTGGCTGCAGAGGCTATCCTGGTGGTATCGTCCTGGAGAAGGGGTTCTTCGGTCGCCGGATCCTTTGTGAAGCCAGTTGGAGATCCGAGCACGGGAGTCCTCGGCAGGTACTCTAAATCTACAAGTGCACCAACAAGGCCTATCACACTCACAAGGGACATAGCGACTGCGCAGTCACACATATCATTCTTACTGTGTAGGGTGGAGGTGGAGTTGACGGAGGAGAAGGAGGTGAAGGAGGAGGTGGAGGTGGAGGTAGCATCCTGCGTGACGCCGTGTATAGTGTCGCCTCTAGGGAGGGACACCGGTTAATATATGTACCTGTGTATGAGATTGCCTGCCAGTAAAGTCATTGTTTTACCTACGTGTGGAGTGATATATATATATTTCCTGCGAGGAACCACTCCCCCTCTGGTGGGAGCCATCGCAGGTGGAGGCGCTACACCGAGTACAGGATTACTCTTAATATAATTGCTCCAGGTTCCCCGTGGTGGAAGCTCAGCCCTCCTGTGAGCCAAGCAGGTAAAGCACCACACCTGGTAACACTACGTTCCCCGCACCCACACTATATCTGCGATTGGGTGGGGTGGAATACCCGTTACACATACAATAGTACTTAGTCCCAGGTATACAAAAGGGAGTTCAGGCTCTCCCCTCATCCGGGCTCCCCCCTCGGCCGGGCTCCCCCCTCGGCCGGGCTCCCCCCTCGGCCGGGCTCCCCCCTCGGCCGGGCTCCCCCCTCGGCCGGGCTCTCCCCTCGGCCGGGCTCTCCCCTCGGCCGGGCTCTCCCCTCGGCCGGGCTCTCCCCTCAGCCAGGCTCCCCCCCAGCCAGGCTCCCCCCTCAGCCAGGCTCCCCCCTCAGCCAGGCTCCCCCCTCAGCCAGGCTCCCCCCCAGCCAGGCTCCCCCCTCAGCCAGGCTCTCCCCACAGCCAGGCTCCACCCTCAGCCAGGCTCTCTGCAACATGTTTCTCACAGGTTGAGAGCAAACTGACAGCCTGGAAGAAATCTGCTGTCTGCTTTTTAAACCTCCCCTTTCCAATCAGCTAGCAGACCTGCCAGCTAGGGTGTGGTTCTTTTGGTCTGCTAAAGTGAGAGAGTTTTTTTACCTCTTATAATACTCCCTCACATACCCACTACTAAATATTTACGTAGCTTCCCTAGTATTGATGAAAGGCTTACAGGTCTGTAATTCCATGGTTAGGATCTAGTTTCCTTTTTAAATAACAGCACCACATCTGTTTTATGCCAATCTTATGGTACAGTCTCTGTTAATAACAAATAAAACAATTAAGGTAAACGGAAGCGCTGAATCTCTTGGTAGTTATTGGGGTGGGCAGGTTGTGGAAAGATTTTGGAACTTCCAGGGCTGACCTGAGTCCTCGTAAATCCTGCAGCTTGGCAGTTCTCTCGGTTTGGGGATAGTATATTATACTGGAAACTGTTTCAGGGTCCCATACCAGTGGGAGTATAAAGAGCATGGTGAGACATATGTAGGGGTTTTGTATGAAAAATACTAAAGGATTGAAAAAGATAGAGGTATGTTATATAGTAATACAGTATAAACCATATATCTGATAAAAGTCCTGTCTTTCTTCTCTCTTCTGTTTCTAAAATAAGTCTTAGTGTGGACGATTCAATTTATTTAGTCATTGTGCATTAGGATGTCAGACACACTGGGCAGCGTAAGATGTGATTCATTTCCTCTTTAGCTGCTCTTCCTTGAGATGTTTCCATGACTCCCTAGGGTGACATTTCTGCAAGTAGCACTGGGTATGTTGCAAGGC
Source organism: Ascaphus truei (assembly GCF_040206685.1). Lineage (NCBI taxonomy): Eukaryota > Metazoa > Chordata > Amphibia > Anura > Ascaphidae > Ascaphus > Ascaphus truei. Next base: position 538,126,974 of record NC_134483.1, read on the forward strand.
AAACTGCTCAAAGCAAGATTGATGAGTACAGTAAGTCAAAGCTCTCCCACCCAGGGAACTCACGCATGTTCTCCAATCTCTGTTCCGGCACACACTCCCACCCAGGGAACTCATAGATGTTTTCCGATCTCTGATCCAGCACACACTCCCACCCAGGGAACTCACGCATGTTCTCCGATCTCTGATCCAGCACACACTCCCACCCAGGGAACTCACGCATGTTCTCCAATCTCCGATCCAGCACACACTCCCACCCAGGGAACACACGCATGTTCGCCGATCTCTGATCCAGCACACACTCCCACCCAGGGAACTCACGCATGTTCTCCAATCTCCGATGCAGCACACACTCTCACCCAGGGAACTCATAGATGTTCTCCGATCTCTGATCCAGCACACACTCCCACCCAGGGAACTCACGCATGTTCTCCAATCTCCGATCCAGCACACACTCCCACCCAGGGAACTCACGCATGTTCTCCGATCTCTGATCCAGCACACACTCCCACCCAGGGAACTCACGCATGTTCTCCGATCACTGATCCAGCATACACTCCCACCCAGGGAACTCACGCATGTTCTCCGATCTCTGATTCAGCATACACTCCCACCCAGAGTACTCACCGATGTTCTCCGATCTCTGATCCAGCACACGCTCCCACCCAGGGAACTCACGCATGTTCTCCGATCTCTGATCCAGCACACATTCCCACCCAGGGTACTCACGCATGTTCTCCGATCTCTGATCCAGCACACACTCCCGCCCAGGGAACTCACGCATGTTCTCCGATCACTGATCCAGCATACACTCCCACCCAGGGAACTCACGCATGTTCTCCGATCTCTGATCCAGCACACACTCCCACCCAGGGAACTCACGCATGTTCTCCGATCACTGATCCAGCATACACTCCCACCCAGGGAACTCACGCATGTTCTCCGATCTCTGATCCAGCACACACTCCCACCCAGGGAACTCACGCATGTTCTCCGATCTCTGATCCAGCACACACTCCCACCCAGGGAACTCACGCATGTTCTCCGATCTCTGATCCAGCACACACTCCCACCCAGGGAACTCACGCATGTTCTCCGATCACTGATCCAGCATACACTCCCACCCAGGGAACTCACGCATGTTCTCCGATCTCTGATCCAGCACACACTCCCACCCAGGGAACTCACGCATGTTCTCCGATCTCTGATCCAGCACACACTCCCACCCAGGGAACTCACGCATGTTCTCCGATCTCTGATCCAGCACACACTCCCACCCAGGGAACTCACGCATGTTCTCCGATCTCTGATCCAGCACACACTCCCACCCAGGGAACTCACGCATGTTCTCCAATCTCTGATCCAGCACACACTCCCACCCTGGGTACTCACGCATGTTCTCCGATCTCTGATCCAGGACACGCTCCCACCCAGGGAACTCACGCATGTTCTCCAATCTCTGATACAGCATACACTCCCACCCAGGGAACTCACGCATGTTCTCCAATCTCTGATACAGCATACACTCCCACCCAGGGAACTCACGCATGTTCTCCAATCTCTGATCCAGCAGACACTCCCACCCAGGGAACTCACACGTTCGCCGATCTCTGATCCAGCACACACTCCCACCCAGGGAACTCACGCATGTTCTCCAATCTCCGATCCAGCAGACACTCCCTGACAGTTCTACTTTCCCAACTTCAGAGACATTTTACTATGAAACTTGTCCTGTTTCGCAGTGTTTTTCCCTTCCCCCGGCCTTTACTTTTTGTCATCTAAGAGTTATAGGCCTTTTTAAAATAAGAATTTGCAGAATCTCCCCCAACCCCCCCACCTTCCGGTACATTTCTCTAGCAGTGTGAGCAGTGTGAGCAACGTCACTGGCTGACAATGCAGGTGAGAGATCCAGATTGGAGATACACCCTTTAAATATGTGTAGCCCTGTGTGGTTTGGGCTATAGGTCTGCCTTCCTCCTGGCAGTAATCATCCCTGGTAAGGGCAGGTTGCCAGGAGTAATCATGGGTTTTCCCCACACACGTGCTGTGCAGTGAGTCAGTGAAGATAGTGTCATCAGGCTCTGTGTCCAATCACAGTGACACAGGGGTGGTGCTTATTGGAACGACTTACTGCATAGCACTTCCTGAATTTAGTCAGTTGTCCCTACTCTTGAGAGAGACTGGTCCACCCTAACTAGACTGCGCAGGGCTCCTCTTCCTCGTTCCTCTTATCTCGCTAGGAGATAGGAGAAGAGCTCGGACAACTTCTAGGGCCCTGACTAGGAGTGATTGTCCAGGGACTTCATTCGGTGACAACCTACTAATGTGCGGTTGAGGCAACCTGCTGTGAGATGGGCAGTCTGCCATGCATTGGTCAAATAAAATATATCCTTGGATCAACGTACTTCTTGCCTGAGTCTGGAGTCAATCAGGGAGAAGCTAAAGAGAGAAGTTCTCCTGCAGAGATTCCTCCCTACCATTCTGGGGATCTGTTGGAGATGGAGGCGCTGTACTAGTGAGTATTACTCAGCTCTACCTCAAAAGCCTGTCCTGATATCCCCTATGTCATCGCGGGAGACTCAGAGCCACCTGTTGCCAGCAGGTTGCACCACCTTAGGCTGCGGCCCCGCTAGCGCTGAGCGGGCGGTGCTTGGCGAGGTGACTTGCATATATATATATATATATGTAAGTCCCCGCTCACACAATGCGCACGCGGTTATGCGCGTGCACACACGCGATGCACTTAGGTAAATAAAAATGTTATACTTTCCCGCTCGCTCAATATTCGGCAATGCCGCCCCCCCCCCTCCCACCCCCGCGCACGAGCAGACGCAGGACACCCGCCACGCATGCTTTGAGCGACAGCGCTAGCAGGGATTCAGCCTTAGGCTGAGTCCCCACTGGCGCTGAGCTCGCTGAGTGGGCGGTGCTTGGTGAGGTGACTTGCATATATATATATATATATATATATATATATATATATATATATATATATATATATATATACGCGGGCGCATCGCGTGAGCAGGGATATGTATATATGTATATATATATGTATATATATATATATATATATATATATATATATATATATATATATATATATATATATATATATATATATATATATATATATATATATATATATATATATATATATATATATATATATATATATATATATATATATATACATACACACACATATCCCTGCTCACGCGATGCGCCCGCGGGTATGCGCGTGCACACATGCTCACCGGCGCTTAGGTAAAAACATTTTTTTAACTTTCCCTATCGCTCAACTATTCGGCAATGCCCCCCCCTCTCCCCCCCCCCCTGCGGGCGTGCGAGCAGACGTAGGACACCCGGCTCGCATGCTTTGAGCACCAGCGCACTCAGCGCCAGCGGGGACTCAGCCTTAGACATCGTAACCAGTACACCACTTTCCCTAGGGTATCCAACATGAGATTGGAGGGGGGGAAACAGGGTTACATATGCCTGAGAAAGGTACACTGTGCTGTAACATCAATATCCCGACGGAGTGGTCACTGGAGGCTGATCAAGTTACTAGCCGGTCAAAATGATCTTCTCATCCCAATAAAAATGTCCCCCATCAGGTCTCCCATAGTCTGTGCATGTGTCCCCATGTTTAACTCTGATCACTTCTTCTTGTCTACCATAACCCCCACAATTCTTACCTATTCTCCCCTGCAATCTGCTCCCGTTCTCCCATATTCTGCACACACAGTAGCCCTGGCTGGGTGTTATGTGGGATATGGGAGGCAGCACAATGCTGTTTTCATTTAGCACCGTTTCTTTGTTATTAAACGTTTCCTGTCAGCCTTTCTGTTGGCCAGGGCCCATATCCCAATAAAACCCACAGTGGAAGCTTGCAACCGCTGAAAGATGTCTCCGCTTTGGCTTATTGATCCTTGGCAGAAACTTGCGCTCTCACCAAGTCTGCTCGGGAGAGCCCCCTGTTGGTTACACATGCAGTCTGTGGAATGCACTGAATGCATCTTAAACGGTTACGGTTTCCTTCTGAGCAGGAGTTATATAAAGCAAGGCGCTCAACTCCAGTCATCATGCGCCCTCCCCACCCCCCTCCCAACAGGTCTGGTTTACAGGACATCCTAGCTTCAGCACAGATGGCCGAATCAGAGAAGACTGAGCCACCTGTGCTGAAACTGGGGTCCTGAAAACCTGACCTGTTGGTGGGTGACGGGGGGTGGGAGGGGGCGTTGAGGACTGGTGACTGTACGTGTCTCACAGGTCCCTCAGAACCTGCTATATGTACCATACTGCCGCAGCGTGTAAGCTGCATGCAATTATTCGTACCTATTGTGATCGGTGATTCTGCAAATGAGCGCACTGCGTCACTTTTTGGCTTCCTTTATGTTTTTTTACCTGGACTCCCTACAGCTCTTGACTGCCGCATTATAAATCTTCTCCGCAGCTGCTTCAGCGCGACCGCGTATTTTCCCTCTCCTCTTAAATTCCGAGCTTTCAGCTTAAACCTCCTGGGCCGCGAGCCAGACCAGGAATTATAGTATTTTTATTGCCGTCTGATAAGATTAGGAGCAGTCACCTGTGTACATTAAAAGCGCAGCGCTTGTTTTTAAAACTTGGTGAGCTTGTCCACAGTGAGGCAACATCCGTGGGTCATTATAATGTAGTAATTGGTCCTGGAGAAGAGATGTATAATAATGTGTGTGTGTGTGTATGTGTTTATATACACTGTGCATGCAATGTCTTGTATATAATGTATATAATGTATAACCATGCTCACTTAACTATGTATTTGTAACCATGTATCTGTCCTCATAACTCTATGCCCAGGACATGCGTAACTCTCAATGTATTAGTTCCTACTTAGGGGGTTAATTTAATGGTTTTAGCGTTTAGGGGGTTAATTTAAGGCGTTTTAGCGCTTAGGGGTTAATTTAAGGGTTGTAGCGGTTAGGGGTTAATTTAATGGTTGTAGCGGTTAGGGGTTAATTTAAGGGTTGTAGCGGTTAGGGGTTAATTTAAGGCGTTTTAGCGCTTAGGGTAAGGGATTAGAGTTGGGGGTTTTAACGTAGGGGTTTTTAGGGTAAGGGCTTAGGGTAGGGGGTTACTTACCTTAGCGGCCAGCGGCGGCAGCTTCCGGCGGCAGAGTGAGTCGCGGTGAATCACCGGCAGCCATTTGCTCACGGCGAAAAGACCGCGCCGAAATGTCCTAGACTGCCTGTGATCCATGTCCTGTACCCACTGAATATAAGCCTCACCTATTGTACCCGTTTCTGCCAGTGTAGGAAGGAGAATCTGCCTCTCTTCCTCCAGTCTGGACTGCGGCAGCTTTAGGATCATTACCGCACACCAGGGGTGCGCAAACTCTTCTCCCTGCGCCCCCCATGCATCTCTCATCCCCTGCTCATGCCCCTCCCCCCCTTCTCGTCTCTGGCGTCAGATGATGCCGTGCGGTCATGTGATGTCACGTTGCCATGGCAACGCGACGCAAGGTGACCCTGCAGTGTCATTTGACGCCGTGTTGCAGGAAATGTAAGGTAATTAAAATTACAGAGGCCCAGCGCGATCCCCGACATTTTATTTAAATGTCTTCGGGGAAGCGCGGGGCCTCTGTAACCACCGCCCCCCCCCCCAAAAAAAAATTGTGCGCCCCCCAGTTTGCGCACCGCTGCCGTACAGTATCACATACTGTAGTGTGAGTCTGCGCGATTTCTTCCAGAAGAGAAGGAATTAGAAGATTAATATTTGTTTTTAAGGGCGCCGAGCGTGAAAATAATCCCGACAGCGACATTGACCTGTTCGGTGGGGTTTGGACTCCCAGGGACAGTGGCTCATGGAAAGAACAATTAAAAGCAACAACTGTCTGTGACCGGGCACCTGTGAGCTATTTGTGTAGCTCAGGCCTCAAAAGGAATGTAAAAATAGCGAAAAGAATAACACGTTGTTTTATTTTTGAGTCGGACACATTTCTAGGACTTTGAGAGATTCCTTTTCCACAATATCTGAGCCCCAGTCAGTGACGCTTCCTTCCTTCATATCCTGAGTGTTTCCTTCTAAAGACAGCGACCGTGTACAGCAGGGGTGCTCAACGTATACAGCAGGGGTGCTCAACGTATACAGCAGGGGTGCTCAACGTATACAGCAGGGGTGCTCAACGTATACAGCAGGGGTGCTCAACGTATACAGCAGGGGTGCTCAACGTATACAGCAGGGGTGCTCAACGTATACAGCAGGGGTGCTCAACTTATACAGCAGGGGTGCTCAACGTATACAGCAGGGGTGCTCAACGTATACAGCAGGGGTGCTCAACGTATACAGCAGGGGTGCTCAACGTATACAGCAGGGGTGCTCAACGTATACAGCAGGGGTGCTCAACGTATACAGCAGGGGTGCTCAACGTATACAGCAGGGGTGCTCAACGTATACAGCAGGGGTGCTCAACGTATACAGCAGGGGTGCTCAACGTATACAGCAGGGGTGCTCAACGTATACAGCAGGGGTGCTCAACGTATACAGCAGGGGTGCTCAACGTATACAGCAGGGGTGCTCAACGTATACAGCAGGGGTGCTCAACGTATACAGCAGGGGTGCTCAACGTATACAGCAGGGGTGCTCAACGTATACAGCAGGGGTGCTCAACGTATACAGCAGGGGTGCTCAACGTATACAGCAGGGGTGCTCAACGTATACAGCAGGGGTGCTCAACGTATACAGCAGGGGTGCTCAACGTATACAGCAGGGGTGCTCAACGTATACAGCATGGGTGCTCAACGTATACAGCAGGGGTGCTCAACGTATACAGCAGGGGTGCTCAACTTATACAGCAGGGGTGCTCAACGTATACAGCAGGGGTGCTCAACGTATACAGCAGAGGTGCTCAACGTATACAGCAGGGGTGCTCAACGTATACAGCAGGGGTGCTCAATGAATACAGCAGGGGTGCTCAACTTATATAGCAGGGGTGCTCAACGTATACAGCAGGTGTGCTCAACGTATACAGCAGGGGTGCTCAACGTATACAGCAAGGGTGCTCAACGTATACAGCAGGGGTGCTCATCGTATACAGCAGGGGTCCTCAACTTATACAGCTGGGGTGCTCAACGTATACAGCAGGGGTGCTCAACTTATATAGCAGGGGTGCTCAACTTATATAACAGGGGTGCTCAACTTATACAGCAGGGGTGCTCAACTTATACAGCAGGGGTGCTCAACTTATACAGCAGGGGTGCTCAAGCCTTTCCCCCCCACAACAGGTCAGGTTTTCAGGATATCACAGCATCAGCACATGTGGCTCAGTCAGTCCCTGCTTCAGCACAGAATCCTACAGTCTATCTTAAACGCTGCTGCCAGAATCACTCTTTCCTAAATCTGTCTCAGCGTCTCTGCGCCTCCCCTGCTGAAATCCCTCCCCTGGCTTCCTATCAAATCCCGCATCTCGCACTCAATTCTCCTCCTCACTTTTAAAGCTTTACACACTTCTGCCCCTCCTTACATCTCAGCCCTAATTTCTCGCTATGCACCACCCCGACTCTTGTGTTCCGCTCAAGGATGTCTTCTCTCTACCCCCTTTGTATCTAAAGCCCTCTCCCGCCTTAAACCTTTTTCACTGACTGTCCCACACCTCTGGAATGCCCTGCCCCTCAGTACCCGACTAGCACCCACTCTATCCACCTTTAAGACCCACCGCAAGACACACTTTCTCAAAGAAACATATGAGTAGCGCCTGGGCTGATACTTTACACCTCATACATAAACCTTGGCCCCCTGCAGGCGCACTTACCAGAACGCCCTCCTACTGTCTCTGTACGTTCTTCCTACCTACCAAATAGATTGTAAGCTCTTTGGAGCAGTGACTCCTTTTCCAAAATGTTACTTTTATGTCTGAAGCGCTTATTCCCATTAGCAGTTATTTGTATTATTTGTTATTTATATGATTGTCACGTGTATTACTACTGTAAAGCGCTATGTACATTGATGGCCCGATATACAGTAAATAAAGACATACATACATACATACCCAGAAGGCTCAATCAGAGCCTCAGTCTGAGGCCGCGCGTATAGTGCCCGCGACGGGACGGGTGACGTCACCCATCGCCGCTTGTGAAAGTTATATTTCGCTTTGCGGCGGCGTTGCAAGCTTTCTGGCATTTGGTTGGTTCAGGGGCTGTCACATGAGGCAACAGCCCTTGAAAAATCAAATATTGCCAGCTTCCAAAATTTGCGACGCTCGGTCGCTCCGTCACATTATCGCCGTCGCGCTTACTATAAGCGCACGCGGCGGCGGCGGCAATGCATTTGTTTTTGGACGCCGTCGTCGTCGCCCGCCGCTGGCACTATACGCGCGGCCTTAGGCTGCACTTATACAGCCGGCGACCGATGACGTCACCCATCGCCGTCGCCATTACGAACGTTGTATTTCAGATTCGGGAGACGTCGCTGGCTACAAGGCCAGTGACATCAGCGCGGGGGAAGGCAGAGGGGTGGGGAAGCTCCCTGATTGGCTTATAGGCAGTCACATGTGGAGACTGTCTCTCTTAAAAGCACATTCTATTGACTGCAAGAATTTTGGTAGTGCGCCATCGCGTCCACTATAAGCGCCGGCAACATTGCATTTGTTTTGACGCGACGTCGTGTTGCTGTCGCCACCACTATAGCGCTTATAGTGCCTGGCGATGGCGATGCGACGTCGCTCCGAATCAAATACACGGACTCCGTCGCAAGCGCTTATAGTAAGCGCGACGGCGACGAAGCGATCAAAAGTTTTGAAGCCGGGTCCATTTGATTTTTTTAGAGACAGTCGCCACATGTGACTGTCTCTAAACCAATCAAATTGCGCGGCCCGCCCCTTTTAGTGACGTCACTGGCCTTGTCGCCAGCGGCGTCGCTAAGAATCAAATCACAACTTGGGTGACGTCATCGGTCGCGTCGCCAGCACTGTAAGCGCGGCCTTAGAATGAGCCTCTGCTTGAGCTGCGATATCCTGAAAACCTGTCCTGTTGCTGGGCGTGGGGGAAGGGGGGGGCTTGAGTACTGGAGTTGAGCACCCTGTCGGGCGAGGGCATGGACAATTTTATTTATAACAGCGCAGTCCTTTGCAAGCGATCAGCAGTCAGGGTTTAGGGTCACAGCTTGGGGTGTGGGGTGAGTCCCCAGTAAGTGGCCTTACAGGGTCCTCCGGGTGGCGGAACTGTCAGGCCAGTCATCGTAGGGACACCGTGAATACCCGAAATGGGGCTCCACCCGATGCGGATGGGCCGCCAGGTAACGGTCCCCCTGAAAAGGATTGTGCGGGCTGGAGGCGCCGACGCAGGCGGTCAGGCGTTGTACCCCTGGCACCAATCTTAGGCAGCTGGGCTCTATCCTATGCGGGTAGGCCCAGGCGGCCAGGATAGGGGGACGTAGGGTGGTAAGGGCGGTAAAGCGTTAGGCTGGGCCGCGATCTCAAGGGGGGAGGTTTTCCTGACGCATAAAGATTCAACTCCTCTAACCAAATTTCAGTCCAACAGGAATGTTGCCGGACAAAGGCCAGGGAAAGCACTCGCTTTCCCTGAGCCTCAGCGCGCCTCCGCATGGGAGAAGGCACCATGGACTCAGCCTTAGGCTGCGTCCAGGGTTGCAGCAGCCGTACGGAGACGCGCTGAGGGAAAGCGGGTGCTTTTCCCTGGCCTTGGTTAGCGCGCCGTCCGTGGGCGTGTCGGGGAGCGGGCCAGTGACGTCACGTAGCTGGTTCGCCCTCATTTGAGCGCTTGAATCTAATCTCCCTTGAGCGCTTGAATCTAAAATTCTCCTAAGACCCACGCTTACGCACGCCTGCGGAAGCGTGCGCGAGCCCCTGCTAAAGCCGCTCTCATTGCGGCTGCAGGGGCTCACTGGTAAGCACCAGCGCGCCTCAGCGCCTAAGCGCTGACCATGCCCAAGGCCTTAGCCGGTATGCTCAGCAAGGCTAGTATTTGTTCCTGAAAATAAATATTTTATAGCATCAATTATACTGCAGTACTATGTATAAAATAGTATAATTAGATTGTAAGCTCCTCGGAGCAGGAACTCCTTTTCCTAAATGTTACTTTTATGTCTGAAGCCCTTATTCCCTTTGTGTTATTTGTATTATTTGTTATTTCTATGATTGTCACGTGTATTGCTGCTGTGAAGCGCTATGTACATTAATGGCGCTAAATAAATAAAGACATAAATTAATACAAAATAGTATCCCAACAAAAGGCATTAGAATCAGAGCTACAATTGTAGTTCTCACAAGATCTCAAGGTTACCCATCTTAGCAGATAATGTGAACGTGGCCACTCTATACAGGATTTGTCCCAGGATATCTTATGACGTGACTTTGGTCTGGGACCATCTCGTGTATGGAACAGAATAGCCACCCACGACAAAAAAGTAACAGGTACAAAAGCGTCGGTTGTATCAACCTACAGAACGGAATCACCGCGCAAAAACCGTGCAAAGCACTCAAGTTATTTAAACCTTATAGCAAGAATGACCAACTCTAGTCCTCAAGGGCCACCAACAGGTCAGGTATTGGGGATGCCCCTGCTTCAGCACAGGTGGCTCAGTCTTTGACTAAGCCACCTGTGCTGAAGCAGGGATATCCTTAAAACCTGACCTGTTGGTGGCCTTTGAGGACTGGTGTTGACCCCCCCTGTCAGAGAGAGTCAACTCCTAACCTCTCTTTTCTTCCCATAGGTTTCTGGGCATGGCCAAAATTCTCCTGCTGGATCTTCTTACACCTCCCAACCTGACAGCCACCCTCAGCGCCCCACTTCTGGACACCAAGAGGCAGAACACGGGGGTGAGTGAAACAAAAATGTAAAAAAGATGCTTGTGTTGGTGCTGAGGGCTTTCTTATACCATGGACAAGAACTAAAGGGTAGCACACTGTGCGCGCTCATATGCAGGTCATTACCCAGAATCCCTGGCTGCAGTGGAAGCACTGTATTCTAAGAGATGATGGGGTAATGCTTTACACTTATACCATCAACAGTGTCTCTTTGAACGTAGTCACTGGCGTGTTGCTACTTCTTAGAATGATATAGTGACAATCAATATAATATTATATACTGTGTAACCGCTGAAAAAAACACCAGTAGTCAAAGTGTCCGAAAAAGGCCGCGGTTCTGTGTCGGATGTAATAAAAGATTGACCTTTTTTAAACTTTGGGGGAACACTCTTTGGAATGCATTTTAGAAATATATCTAAACTATGTTAATTCTTGTGACGGAGCGGCCTTGTCGGTATGGTCAGAGAAGAGCTTACACACTACTTTCTTGCGAAGAAAATGGATTTATTTCCCTTACCAGGGAAACAGGTTGTAGTTGCACAGAAAATAAAGCAATGAAAGTAAATGGCATAAGTCTGCAACAAAAACAATAGTCCTTAGTTCCAGGTACACAAAAGGAAGTTCAGGCTCTCCCCACAGCCAGGCTCTCCCCACAGCCAGGCTCTCCCCACAGCCAGGCTCTCCCCTCAGCCAGGCTCTCCCCTCAGCCAGGCTCTCCCCTCAGCCAGGCTCTCCCCTCAGCCAGGCTCTCCCCTCAGCCAGGCTCTCCCCTCAGCCAGGCTCTCCCCTCAGTCAGGCTCTCTGCAACCTGTTTCCTCACAGGTTGAGAGGCAGAATGACAGCCTGGAAGAAATCTGCTGTCTGCCTTTTAAACCTCCCCTTTCCAATCAGCTAGCAGACCTGCCAGCTGGGGTGTGGTTCTTTTGGTCTGCTAAAGTGAGAGGGTTTTTTCTAACCTCTTGTATACTCCCTGACAATGCTGTAAAATAGGAAGGGACAAGCTTTCTATTTAAGTAAATCCCTCTTTTACATTCTGGGGCAGAATAAAACTTTGCAAGTTGCCTAAATGACTATAAATAATAGCATATGTATTTGCATCAATTTCATGCACAAGATCACTTCACCACACTCAGTCTGCACAAAACCGCCTTCAGAAGCGCTGATATCATCAGGGTGCAGTACTGTATGTGAAGATGGACTGCATTGGCCCTGAAGCTAAGCATTTGTCATGATTAAAGTGGACCAGTAATTGGTTCGGACTTCCGTCCTCTCCCAAGAATAAGCTTCAGAGAACTAATTCACACCTACCAACCAACTCCGAGCAGTCCATATTTTACAGAGAGGTCCAAAATCGTTGTCTCTAGGAGTGTTGGCCATTAGCATCTTGGTTATTAGCTTCTACTAAAAATCAGTGAGTCTGACCCAATAAGTGCGCATATGACTGGTTTTAGATGGTGGTACTTTGGTTAGTCCACTTGCACGTCAATTCCAATTTGAAAAACCTTTAATGGAGCCAATCAGTTAATACAACTGCTGCATGGTCAGAAGACCAACTGTGACAAAGTACCCACTTGCTCTGTACCTTTTGTCCAGGGATCAGCACTTTCACACAGCCTTCCAGGTAGAGGAGACAGTCTTCTGACACAGAGGTGAAAAGCTTTGGCCTGTTTATTTTGCCATATAACATGCTACAGCAGATAACAGGAGTAAATCAAACAAACAAAACAAAAGTATTTGCTTTTCCTCAGCGTAACACAGCTTTTCAGCACACACTTCTCTTGAGAGTAAAACAGCTCTGTCTTGCTCTGTTTAACTCTAGAGCAACCTTTTAATCATCTCCCTGCTCAATCAACTGCTCCAGCCCTGGGAGAGCTAGAAGTCCCGGTCTGGATTACCCTTGGTAAATCTCCAAACCGTGGAGTGGAGCAGAAACCCTGCACTAATTTAGGGCCGTAATATCCTCTTTTCGCTACTGTTCCCTCATATCTGTCACACAACCAAAGAAGACAAGGTTTAAAACTGGGTACAAATTAAAAAAAAAACTAGTGCACCTAGTAACTAAACTAAAAATAAAGTGCAATAAAAGTGGAGGTGTAAATCAAAATAAAACAGATGGGGGGGGGGGGGATACAGAGAAGAGCACCCCACTTAATGCCCACTGGGAGGTGAATTCTGATACCTGCCCAGCGGCCAGAGCGTGGGTGAACTCTGCCCGGATATGGGAGCGCACCAGAGCACAGCCTCACATTCAAGGGGATTCTCCCCAGCCAAGTGCCGCTTCCTGGTCCTGTATATAGCCAATCTTGCTAATGCCAGGAGCATGTTGACAAAGAGGTTCCTGGCCCTATTGTTCCAGGATACTGAGCGCTAAAAAAATAAAAGTGAGGGGAGAAACGCAGCCAGAACTGCAGGAAGAGGCCCTCACGAGTGACAAGCGTGGCTGCAGTATGGTGCAACACGCGTGATGATTTTAAAAAGCTCCATTCTATGGCTTGGGAGTGAACCTTGTGGGTCGAAATGTCATTTTTTTTGCATCACCTTCTGAATAAATATTTGTAATTTTTGCATTACATGTACATAGGCCCAATGATATATGACTCATATTTTGTATATCCTGTTATACAAATGTAGCCCCTCCTCTTTAGCTCTCAGAATTATAACGATTGCTGAGTCAGGGGCCAGAGTCTCGATTGATACTTAGTGGGCCACTTGTGGCCTACGGTCAGACAGTGGGGAAATAAAGACACGGTATAAAGGTGATACAATGGCTTTACTGTATTTCAACTAGTACGGACAACCTGTGATCCTCACCAGGGGAACACCACATACAGCATACACATGTAACACCCAATAACGTTGTGCAGGTGTGTCAGTGTCAGTAATAATAATAATATGTTCTTGTATAGCACTGCTAGTTTTACATAGCGCTTTACAGAGACATTTTGCAGGCACAGGTCTCTGCCCCGTGGAGCTTACAATCTATGTTTTTGGTACCTGAGGCACAGGGAGATAGTGACTTGCTCAAGGTCACAAGGAGCCGACACCGGGAATTGAACCAGGCTATACCTGCTTCAAACTCTCAGTGCCAGTCAGTGTCTTTACCCACTGAGCCACTCCCTCTCCGTAGTAAGTGAGCCACCCAATCCTGGGTATATTGGCTTTGTGATGGTGCTGGACACTGTGGGAGCTCTTTGTCTACTAACATGTTGCAGGCCTCTACTTCAAAAAGGGTGCATCGGTACCGCTGTGTGTTATATCCATTGAGAGTATCCCACCCCCAACGGTGCTCACTCTCTCATGTCCTGACTGGAATCTGCTACTCCTACTACTACGTGCACTCGTGATCACTCTGCAATCCTCGGATGAACGTGATAGCACTCAGGTGCACGCAGATCTGCCCTCATCATGGCCGACCCCCAACTCTCTTTAAAGGCTCCTCTCGCTCTTAGTCCCACCTCCCCCACAGCTGTTATCATTGGCTGACGTTATGTCCATTAATAATCAAATGTCCATTGTATATATTTGGAGAGGAACCTGGGTCTCACCACACTGATGATACACAATCATCACTTAGAAATCAGATGTCGCAGACAACCGACCAGGATCGGAGAAGATGCTGCCTGGCAAATGTGGATCTCGCTGACACAGAAGTTCTTCTTGCAGATGATTACAAATGCGAATGTGAACCGTAGAGAATGAGGGGGTCCCGGTGGAGCAGCTGTGTAGCATCATACTGTACTTTGAGTCATGCAGGATTTCCATTTCTGGCAATGGAATGTGATGGCTCTGAGTCAGCAAGCAGACGTTGACCTGATGACTGGGTTGTACTGGGGGGGGATAGGAGACGGACATGCATGGCAAAATGACACAGAACAGGAGGCTATTTAACCTTTCATTGCCAAGTGGGCTAGCAACACATTGCTGGAGAGAGAGATACTCATTATTAAATGAACACCAGCTGATGTATTCAACTCTCTGTGAGATATATTCACATAATAATGATGTGCGAAAAAACAACAACTAAACTAAACAACTAAAGAAATCCCAGCTTCAGCACAGGTTGCTCAGAGGCTCAGTCTAAGCAGGGACTGATTGAGTCTCCTCTGCTGAAGCTGGGATATCCTGAAACCTGGACCTGTTGGGAGGGCTTGAGGACTGGAGTTGACCAGCCCTGTTGTAAGTTACTTGTATTTTTAGACCACACACTGGGGCTTATTGCATAGTCTCCGGAGCAGCCAGATGCATTGCGATCAGTCGCTTCGGAGCTTATAGAATAACTCCCCTTATACAGTGTTCCAGACTGGAACGCAGCCTCCCGTCAGGCCCCTGCTTTAAAGTTCTGCGGTTCAGGGAGATTTGGAGAAAATCAGGCTGAGAGTTGGAGAAACTTCAGAGAGAGAGAAGAATAACACGGCAAACACAAATTGTACTTTGCCGTGTGTGCAGAGCCTCGGGGGGGGGGCTCTTGCAAAGTGTTTCTTGGCATCGGGCGGATAGTTATTCCACGTGGGTATTACTGTCCGGCCGCTTGCCGTTTCACTCTTGCCAGCCAGAGCAAGCGTCCTGGCGGCTGCAGAAGTTCCCTGGAGATCCCGATTTTCTCGTGGTGAATGCCAAGACCTCAAACAAGGTCATCCGGTGCACGACCAGCTCTGATACTGCACGACCAGCTCTGATACTGTACGGCCAGCTCTGATACTGTACGACCAGCTCTGATACTGTACGGCCAGCTCTGATACTGTACGGCCAGCTCTGATACTGTACGACTAGCTCTGATACTGTACGACCAGCTCTGATACTGTACGACCAGCTCTGATACTGTACGACCAGCTCTGATACTGTACGGCCAGCTCTGATACTGTACGGCCAGCTCTGATACTGTACGACCAGCTCTGATACTGTACGGCCAGCTCTGATACTGTACGGCCAGCTCTGATACTGTACGACTAGCTCTGATACTGTACGACCAGCTCTGATACTGTACGACCAGCTCTGATACTGTACGACCAGCTCTGATACTGTACGACCAGCTATGATACTGTACGACCCGACCAGCTCTGATACTGTACTACTAGCTCTGATACTGCACGGCCAGCTCTGATACTGTACGACCAGCTCTGATACTGTACGACCAGCTCTGATACTGTACGACCAGCTCTGATACTGTACGACCAGCTCTGATACTGTACGACCAGCTCTGATACTGTACGACCAGCTCTGATACTGTACGACCAGCTCTGATACTGTACGACCAGCTCTGATACTGTACGACCAGCTCTGATACTGTACGACCAGCTCTGATACTGTACGGCCAGCTCTGATACTGTACGACCAGCTCTGATACTGTACGGCCAGCTCTGATACTGTACGACCAGCTCTGATACTGTACGACCAGCTCTGATACTGTATGACAGCTCTGATACTGTACGACCCGACCAGCTCTGATACTGTACGGCCAGCTCTGATACTGTACGGCCAGCTCTGATACTGTACGACCAGCTCTGATACTGTACGGCCAGCTCTGATACTGTACGAACAGCTCTGATACTGTACGACCAGCTCTGATACTGTACGACCAGCTCTGATACTGTAGAACCAGCTCTGATACTGTACGACCAGCTCTGATACTGTACGACCAGCTCTGATACTGTACGACCAACTCTGATACTGTACGACCAGCTCTGATACTGTACGACCAGCTCTGATACTGTATGAACAGCTCTGATACTGTACGACCAGCTCTGATACTGTACGACCAGCTCTGATACTGTACGAACAGCTCTGATACTGTACGGCCAGCTCTGATACTGTACGACCAGTTCTGATACTGTACGACCAGTTCTGATACTGTACGACCAGCTCTGATACTGTACGACCAGCTCTGATTCTGTACGGCCAGCTCTGATACTGTACGGCCAGCTCTGATACTGTACGGCCAGCTCTGATACTGTACGGCCAGCTCTGATACTGTACGGCCAGCTCTGATACTGTACGGCCAGCTCCGATACTGTTCGACCAGCTCTGATACTGTACGACCAGCTCTGATACTGTACGACCAACTCTGATACTGTACGACCAACTCTGATACTGTACGAACAGCTCTGATACTGTACGACCAGCTCTGATACTGCACGGCCAGCTCTGATACTGTACGACCAACTCTGATACTGTACGAACAGCTCTGATACTGTACGACCAGCTCTGATACTGCACGGCCAGCTCTGATACTGTACGGCCAGCTCTGATACTGTACGACCAGCTCTGATACGGCACGGCCAGCTCTGATACTGTACGGCCAGCTCTGATACTGTACGGCCAGCTCTGATACTGTACGGCCAGCTCTGATACTGTACGACCAGCTCTGATACTGCATGGCCAGCTCTGATACTGTACGACCAGCTCTGATACTGTACGGCCAGCTCTGATTCTGTAAGGCCAGCTCTGATACTGTACGACCAGCTCTGATACTGTACGACCAGCTCTGATACTGTACGACCAGCTCTGATACTGTACGATCAGCTCCGATACTGTACGGCCAGTTGCGATACTGTACGGCCAGCTCTGATACTGTACGACCAGCTCTGATTCTGTACGGCCAGCTCTGATACTGTACGGCCAGCTCTGATACTGTACGACTAGCTCTGATACTGTACGATCAGCTCCGATACTGTACAGCCAGTTGCGATACTGTACGGCCAGCTCCGATACTGTACGAGGAGCTCTGATACTGTATGACCAGCTCTGATACTGTACGACCCGACCAGCTCTGATACTGCACGGCCAGCTCTGATACTGTACGGCCAGCTCTGATACTGTACGACCCGACCAGCTCTGATACTGCACGGCCAGCTCTGATACTGTATGATCAGCTCTGATACTGTACGACCAGCTCTGATACTGTACGACCAGCTCTGATACTGTACGACCCAACCAGCTCTGATACTGTACGACCAGCTCTGATAGTGTGCGGCCAGCTCTGATACTGTACGGCCAGCTCTGATACTGTACGACCAGCTCTGATACTGTACGGCCAGCTCTGATACTGTACGGCCAGCTCTGATACTGTACGACCAGCTCTGATACTGTACGACCAGCTCTGATTCTGTACGGCCAGCTCTGATTCTGTACGACCAGCTCTGATACTGTTCGACCAGCTCTGATACTGTACGACCAGCTCTGATACTGTACGATCAGCTCCGATACTGTACAGCCAGTTGCGATACTGTACGGCCAGCTCCGATACTGTACGAGGAGCTCTGATACTGTATGACCAGCTCTGATACTGTACGACCCGACCAGCTCTGATACTGCACGGCCAGCTCTGATACTGTACGGCCAGCTCTGATACTGTACGACCCGACCAGCTCTGATACTGCACGGCCAGCTCTGATACTGTATGATCAGCTCTGATACTGTACGACCAGCTCTGATACTGTACGACCAGCTCTGATACTGTACGACCAGCTCTGATAGTGTGCGGCCAGCTCTGATACTGTACGGCCAGCTCTGATACTGTACGACCAGCTCTGATACTGTACGGCCAGCTCTGATACTGTACGGCCAGCTCTGATACTGTACGACCAGCTCTGATACTGTACGGCCAGCTCTGATACTGTACGGCCAGCTCTGATACTGTACGGCCAGCTCTGATACTGTACGGCCAGCTCTGATACTGTACGGCCAGCTCCGATACTGCACGACCAGCTCCGATACTGTACAGCCAGCTCCGATACTGTACGGCCAGCTCTGATACTGTACGACCAGCTCCGATACTGTACGACCAGCTCTGATACTGTACGAGGAGCTCTGATACTGTACGACCAGCTCTGATACTGTACGAGGAGCTCTGATACTGTACGACCAGCTCTGATACTGTACGACCAGTTCTGATACTGTACGACCAGCTCTGATACTGTACGACCAGCTCCGATACTGTACGATAGTTCTGATACTGTACGACCAGCTCTGATACTGTACGACCCGACCAGCTCTGATACTGTACGACCAGCTCTGATACTGTACGACCAGCTCTGATACTGTACGACCCGACCAGCTCTGATACTGTATGACCCGACCAGCTCTGATACTGTACGACCAGCTCTGATACTGTACGACCAGCTCTCATACTGTACGACCAGCTCTGATACTGTTCGACCAGCTATGATACTGTACGACCAGCTCTGATACTTTACAGCCAGCTCTGATACTGTACGACCAGCTCTGATACTGTACGACCCGACCAGCTCTGATACTGTACGACCAGCTCTGATTCTGTACGGCCAGCTCTGATACTGTATGGCCAGCTCTGATACTGTACGGCCAGCTCTGATACTGTACGACCAGCTCTGATACTGTACGACCAGCTCTGATACTGTACGGCCAGCTCTGATACTGTACGGCCAGCTCTGATACTGTACGGCCAGCTCTGATACTGTACGGCCAGCTCTGATACTGTACGACCAGCTCTGATACAGTACGGCCAGCTCTGATACTGTACGACCAGATGCAGTAGTACAGGAGCGACAAACTTCAGTCCTCAGGGCCACCAACAGGTCAGGTTTTCTGGATATCTCTGCTTCAGCACAGATGGCTCAATCAGTACCAGCTTCAGCACAGGTGGCTCAATCAGTCTTTGACTGAGCCACTGATTGAGCCTCCTGTGCTGAAGCAGGGATATCCTGTAAACCTGACCTGTTGGTGGCCCTTGAGGACAGGAGTGGCCCACCCCTGCAGCAGTGCGTAGATGCCTTTGTGTGAGCGCATGTAGACTTGGCGCGGTTTGTCCGCGCTGGATCCCCCCTTACCTCTGCGGAGTAGCGGGTTGGGTGAGCGCCGCGAGACCTCAGTACATTAATGACGGATACCGTGGCTTGGGAACGTGGCTACAAAGAGCCTCTTTCTTACCTTTAAAAGATTCGGGAGAGATTCCCGGACACGGGGCAGGTGTGAGCAGGCGTTAAATGAGTAACAGGTAAAGCACGGTTGATGGTTTCACACCTTGGTGCGTCTCTCCCTCTGGTAAAGGGGAGCAGGCTGTCCACCCTTTCACTGCCAGAGAGCTCGCAATGCATTGTCCTTGCACATTTTACTTACTTCTAATAATGTTCACGGATACACAGATGTAGCAGGCATTATTGTGCTCGCACGCGTCAGCGGCTGCAATAGCGCGGTTGTCCCGCCCCCTTTCACACTTGCCCAATGCACACGCGGTACCTGCGCTCCGAGACCCCTGTGTCTGAGCTCCGCGGCCCCTGTGTCTGAGCTCTGCGACCCCTGTGTCTGTGCTCCGTGGCCCCTGTGTCTGCACTCCGCGGCCCCGGTGACTGCGCTCCACGGCCCCTGTGTCTGCGCTCTGCGGCCCCTGTATCTGCGCTCCGCGGGCCCTGTGTCTGCGCTCTGCGGCCCCTGTGTCTGCGCTCCGCGGCCCCTGTGTCTGTGCTCCGCGGCCCCTGTACCTGCGGCCCCTGTACCTGCGGCCCCTGTAACTGCGGCCCCTGTACCTGCGGCCCCTGTACCTGCGGGCCCTGTACCTGCGGCCCCTGTATCCGCTCTCTGTGGCCCCTGTATCTGCGCTCCACGGCCCCTGTATCTGCAGCACCTGTATCCGCGGCCCCTGTATCTGCTCTCCACAGCCCCTGTATCTGCGCTCCACAGCCCCTGTACCTGCGGCCCTTGTATCCGCGGCCCCTGTATCTGAGCTCTGCGGCCCCTGTATCTGCGGCCCCTGTATCTTCGGCCCCTGTATCTGCGCTCTGCGGCCCCTATATCTGCGCTCCGTGACCTCTGTACCTGCGCTCCGGGCCCCTGTATCTGCGGCCCCTGTATCTGCGCTCTGCGGCCCCTGTATCAGCTCTCCACAGCCCTTGTATCTGCGCTCCGCGGCCCCTGTATCTGCGGCCCCTTTATCTGCGCTCCGCGGCCCCTGTATCTACGCTCTGTGGCTCCATGTATCTGCGCTCTGTGGCCCCTGTATCTGCGCTCTGTGGCCCCTGTATCTGTGCTCTGCGGCACCTGTATCTGTGCTCTGTGGCCCCTGTATCTGTGGCCCCTGTATCTGCGCTCCGGGCCCCTGTATCTGCGCTCCGGGCCCCTGTATCTGCGCTCCGGGCCCCTGTATCTGCGCTCCGCGGCCCCTGTATCTGCGCTCCGCGGCCCCTGTATCTGCGCTCCGCGGCCCCTGTATCTGCGCTCCGTGGCCCCTGTATCTGCGCTCCGCGGCCCCTGTATCTGCGCTCCGCGGCCCCTGTACCTGCGCTCCGCGGCCCCTGTATCTGCGCTCTGCAGTCCCTGTATCTGCGCTCCGCGGCCCCTGTATCTGTTCTCTGTGGCCCCTGTATCCGCGGCTCCTGTACTTGCGCTCTGCGGCCCCTGTATCTGCGCTCTGTGTATCTGTGCTCCGCGGCCCCTGTATATGCGCTCTGCGGCCCCTGTACCTGCGCTCTGCGGCACCTGTATCTGCGGCCCCTGTATCTGCGCTCTGTGGCCCCTGTACCTGCGCTCTGTGGCCCCTGTACCTGCGCTCTGCGGCCCCTGTACCTGCGCTCTGTGGCCCCTGTATTTGTGCTCCGTGGCCCCTGTACCTGCACTCTGCGGCCCCTGTATCTGCGCTCTGTGGCCCGTGTCTGCGGCCCCTGTATCCGTGGCCCCTGTACCTGCACTCTGTGGCCCCTGTATCTACGGCCCCTGTACCTGCGCTCTGCGGCCCCTGTATCTGCGCTCTGCGGCCCCTGTATCTGGGCTCTGCGGCCCCTGTATCTACGCTCCGCGGCCCCTGTATCTGCGCTCCGCGGCCCCTGTATCTGCGCTCCGCGGCCCCTGTATCTGCGCTCCGCGGCCCCTGTATCTGCGCTCTGCGGCCCCTGTATCTGCGCTCCGCGGCCCCTGTATCTGCGCTCCGCGGCCCCTGTATCTGCGCTCCGCGGCCCCTGTATCTGCGCTCCGCGGCCCCTGTATCTGCGCTCCGCGGCCCCTGTATCCGCGGCCCCTGTATCTGCGCTCTGCGGCCCCTGTATCTGGGCTCTGCGGCCCCTGTATCTGCGCTCCGCGGCCCCTGTATCTGCGCTCTGCGGCCCCTGTATCTGCGCTCCGCGGCCCCTGTACCTGCGCTCTGCGGCCCCTGTATCTGCGCTCTGCGGCCCCTGTATCTGCGCTCCGCGGCCCCTGTATCTGCGCTCCGCGGCCCCTGTATCTGCGCTCCGCGGCCCCTGTATCTGCGCTCTGCGGCCCCTGTATCTGGGCTCTGCGGCCCCTGTATCTGCGCTCCGCGGCCCCTGTATCTGCGCTCTGCGGCCCCTGTATCTGCGCTCTGCACCCCCTGTATCCGCGGCCCCTGTATCTGCGCTCTGCGGCCCCTGTATCTGGGCTCTGCGGCCCCTGTATCTGCGCTCCGCGGCCCCTGTATCTGCGCTCCGCGGCCCCTGTATCTGCGCTCCGCGGCCCCTGTATATGCTCTCTGCACCCCCTGTATCCGCGGGCCTTGTGTCTGCGGCCCGTGTCTGCGCTCCGCGGCCCCTGTATCTACGCTCCGCGGCCCCTGTATCTGCGCTCCGCGGCCCCTGTATCTGCGCTCCGCGGCCCCTGTATCTGCGCTCCGCGGCCCCTGTATCTGCGCTCTGCGGCCCCTGTATCTGGGCTCTGCGGCCCCTGTATCTGCACTCCGCGGCCCCTGTATCTGCGCTCTGCGGCCCCTGTATCTGCGCTCCGCGGCCCCTGTATCTGCGCTCCGCGGCCCCTGTATCTGCGCTCCGCGGCCCCTGTATCTGCGCTCCGCGGCCCCTGTATCTGCGCTCTGCGGCCCCTGTATCTGGGCTCTGCGGCCCCTGTATCTGCGCTCCGCGGCCCCTGTATCTGCGCTCTGCGGCCCCTGTATCTGCGCTCCGCGGCCCCTGTATCTACGCTCCGCGGCCCCTGTATCTGTGCTCCGCGGCCCCTGTATCTGCGCTCCGCGGCCCCTGTATATGCTCTCTGCACCCCCTGTATCTACGCTCCGCGGCCCCTGTATCTACGCTCCGCGGCCCCTGTATCTGCGCTCCGCGGCCCCTGTATCTGCGCTCCGCGGCCCCTGTATATGCTCTCTGCACCCCCTGTATCCGCGGGCCTTGTGTCTGCGGCCCGTGTCTGCGCTCCGCGGCCCCTGTATCTACGCTCCGCGGCCCCTGTATCTGCGCTCTGCGGCCCCTGTATCTGGGCTCTGCGGCCCCTGTATCTGCGCTCCGCGGCCCCTGTATCTGCGCTCCGCGGCCCCTGTACCTGCGCTCTGCGGCCCCTGTATCTGCGCTCTGCGGCCCCTGTATCTGCGCTCCGCGGCCCCTGTATCTGCGCTCCGCGGCCCCTGTATCTGCGCTCCGCGGCCCCTGTATCTGCGCTCTGCGGCCCCTGTATCTGGGCTCTGCGGCCCCTGTATCTGCGCTCCGCGGCCCCTGTATCTGCGCTCTGCGGCCCCTGTATCTGCGCTCTGCACCCCCTGTATCCGCGGCCCCTGTATCTGCGCTCTGCGGCCCCTGTATCTGGGCTCTGCGGCCCCTGTATCTGCGCTCCGCGGCCCCTGTATCTGCGCTCCGCGGCCCCTGTATATGCTCTCTGCACCCCCTGTATCCGCGGGCCTTGTGTCTGCGGCCCGTGTCTGCGCTCCGCGGCCCCTGTATCTACGCTCCGCGGCCCCTGTATCTGCGCTCCGCGGCCCCTGTATCTGCGCTCCGCGGCCCCTGTATCTGCGCTCCGCGGCCCCTGTATCTGCGCTCTGCGGCCCCTGTATCTGGGCTCTGCGGCCCCTGTATCTGCACTCCGCGGCCCCTGTATCTGCGCTCTGCGGCCCCTGTATCTGCGCTCCGCGGCCCCTGTATCTGCGCTCCGCGGCCCCTGTATCTGCGCTCCGCGGCCCCTGTATCTGCGCTCCGCGGCCCCTGTATCTGCGCTCTGCGGCCCCTGTATCTGGGCTCTGCGGCCCCTGTATCTGCGCTCCGCGTCCCCTGTATCTGCGCTCTGCGGCCCCTGTATCTGCGCTCCGCGGCCCCTGTATCTACGCTCCGCGGCCCCTGTATCTGTGCTCCGCGGCCCCTGTATCTGCGCTCCGCGGCCCCTGTATATGCTCTCTGCACCCCCTGTATCTACGCTCCGCGGCCCCTGTATCTACGCTCCGCGGCCCCTGTATCTGCGCTCCGCGGCCCCTGTATCTGCGCTCCGCGGCCCCTGTATATGCTCTCTGCACCCCCTGTATCCGCGGGCCTTGTGTCTGCGGCCCGTGTCTGCGCTCCGCGGCCCCTGTATCTACGCTCCGCGGCCCCTGTATCTGCGCTCTGCGGCCCCTGTATCTGGGCTCTGCGGCCCCTGTATCTGCGCTCCGCGGCCCCTGTATCTGCGCTCCGCGGCCCCTGTATCTGCGCTCTGCGGCCCCTGTATCTGGGCTCTGCGGCCCCTGTATCTGCGCTCCGCGGCCCCTGTATCTGCGCTCCGCGGCCCCTGTATCTGCGCTCTGCGGCCCCTGTATCTGGGCTCTGCGGCCCCTGTATCTGCGCTCCGCGGCCCCTGTATCTGCGCTCTGCAGTCCCTGTATCTGCGCTCTGCGGCCCCTGTATCTGCGCTCTGTGTATCTGTGCTCCGCGGCCCCTGTATCTGTGCTCCACGGCCCCTGTATATGCGCTCTGCGGCCCCTGTACCTGCGCTCTGCGGCACCTGTATCTGCGGCCCCTGTATCTGCGCTCTGTGGCCCCTGTACCTGCGCTCTGTGGCCCCTGTACCTGCGCTCTGCGGCCCCTGTACCTGCGCTCTGCGGCCCCTGTATCTGCGCTCTGTGGCCCGTGTCTGCGGCCCCTGTATCCGTGGCCCCTGTACCTGCACTCTGTGGCCCCTGTATCTACGGCCCCTGTACCTGCGCTCTGCGGCCCCTGTATCTGCGCTCTGCGGCCCCTGTATCTGCGCTCTGCGGCCCCTGTATCTGCGCTCTGCGGCCCCTGTATCTGCGCTCTGCGGCCCCTGTATCTGGGCTCTGCGGCCCCTGTATCTGCGCTCCGCGGCCCCTGTATCTGCGCTCTGCGGCCCCTGTATCTACGCTCCGCGGCCTCTGTATCTGCGCTCCGCGGCCCCTGTATCTGCGCTCCGCGGCCCCTGTATCTACGCTCCGCGGCCCCTGTATCTGCGCTCCGCGGCCCCTGTATCTGCGCTCCGCGGCCCCTGTATCTGCGCTCCGCGGCCCCTGTATATGCTCTCTGCACCCCCTGTATCCGCGGGCCTTGTGTCTGCGGCCCGTGTCTGCGCTCCGCGGCCCCTGTATCTACGCTCCGCGGCCCCTGTATCTGCGCTCCGCGGCCCCTGTATCTGCGCTCCGCGGCCCCTGTATCTACGCTCCGCGGCCCCTGTATCTGTGCTCCGCGGCCCCTGTATCTGCGCTCCGTGGCCCCTGTATCTGCGCTCCGCGGCCCCTGTACCTGCGCGCCGCGGCCCCTGTACCTGCGCTCCGCGGCCCCTGTACCTGCGCTCCGCGGCCCCTGTATCTGCGCTCCGCGGCCCCTGTATCTGCGCTCCGCGGCCCCTGTATCTGTGCTCCGCGGCCCCTGTATATGCTCTCTGCACCCCCTGTATCCGCGGGCCTTGTGTCTGCGGCCCGTGTCTGTGCTCCGCGTCCCCTGTACCTGCGCTCCGCGGTCCCTGTACCTGCGCGCCGCGGCCCCTGTATCTGTGCTCCGCGGCCCCTGTATCTGCGCTCCGCGGCCCCTGTATCTGCGCTCCGCGGCCCCTGTATCTGCAGCCCCTGTACCTGCGCTCCGCGGCCCCTGTACCTGCGCTCCGCGGCCCCTGTATCTGCGCTCCGCGGCCCCTGTACCTGCGCTCCGCGGCCCCTGTACCAGCGCTCCACGGCCCCTGTACCAGCGCTCCGCGGCCCCTGTATCTGCGCTCCGCGGCCCCTGTATCTGCGGCCGCTGTACCTGCGCTCCGCGGCCCCTGTACCTGCGCTCCGCGGCCCCTGTACCTGCACTCCGCGGCCCCTGTATCTGCGCTCCGCGGCCCCTGTACCTGCACTCCGCGGCCCCTGTATCTGCGCTCCGCGGCCCCTGTATCTGCAGCCGCTGTACCTGCGTTCCGCGGCCCCTGTATCTGCGCTCCGCGGCCCCTGTACCTGCGCTCCGCGGTCCCTGTACCTGCGCTCCGCGGCCCCTTTACCTGCGCTCCACGGCCCCTGTACCAGCGCTCCGCGGCCCCTGTACCAGCGCTCCGCGGCCCCTGTACCAGCGCTCCGCGGCCCCTGTACCTGCGCTCCGCGGCCCCTGTATCTGCGGCCGCTGTACCTGCTTTCCGCGGCCCCTGTACCTGCACTCCGCGGCCCCTGTACCTGCACTCCGCGGCCCCTGTATCTGCAGCCGCTGTACCTGCGTTCCGCGGCCCCTGTATCTGCAGCCGCTGTACCTGCGTTCCGCGGCCCCTGTATCTGCAGCCGCTGTACCTGCGTTCCGCGGCCCCTGTATCTGCGCTCCGCGGCCCCTGTACCTGCGCTCCGCGGTCCCTGTACCTGCGCTCCGCGGCCCCTGTACCTGCGCTTCGCGGCCCCTGTACCTGCGCTCCACGGCCCCTGTACCAGCGCTCCACGGCCCCTGTACCAGCGCTCCGCGGCCCCTGTACCTGCGCTCCGCGGCCCCTGTACCTGCGCTCCGCGGCCCCTGTATCTGCGGCCGCTGTACCTGCGCTCCGCGGCCCCTGTACCTGCGCTCCGCGGCCCCTGTACCTGCGCTCCGTGGTCCCTGTCCCTGCGCTCCGCGGCCCCTGTATCTGCGCTCCGCGGCCCCTGTACCTGCGCTCCGCGGCCCCTGTACCTGCGCTCCGTGGTCCCTGTACCTGCGCTCCGCGGCCCCTGTACCTGCGCTCCGCGGCCCCTGTACCTGCGCTCCGCGGCCCCTGTACCTGCGCTCCGCGGCCCCTGTACCTGCGCTCCGTGGTCCCTGCGCTCCGCGGCCCCTGTATCTGCGGCCCCTGTACCTGCGCTCCGTGGTCCCTGTCCCTGCGCTCCGCGGCCCCTGTATCTGCGCTCCGCAGCCCCTGTATCTACGCTACGCGGCCCCTGTATCTATGCTCCGCGGCCCCTGTACCTGCACTCCGCGGCCCCTGTACCTGCGCTCCGCGGCCCCTGTAACTGCGCTCCGCGGCATTGACTTTCATGGCGGGTGATTGGGCGGCGATGGTGCAGACCGCGCGCTGATGACTCCCGGAGAGGAAGTGCTTGGATCTCCTGCCACGTGTTTGTGGGAGAGCGCGGAGAACGCGGCGGTTACTGACACATCAGCTTCATGCCACTTTTATGTATTGTCTTGCAGGCAACTTTAACCCTTCAGATATCTTACTTTCCTCCGCCCGGAGCGGTAATTCCATCTGCTGTACCGCTCGATCCCACACCGTCACTGGCCGAGCTGGACACCGTCACTGGTAAGTCGGCGGCTTCAAGTGTTACCACCAATGGCAATATATTGTGTATATAACGTGTTTGCAGAACTCTGTATTGATTATACCCCCAGAAATATAAGGTGAGGCATTGGTATGGTTCTCTCTGTAGTATCACAGTGGTTTGCAGAGGCAGAATTAGACGGTCTCGTAAAGCTGCGGACCAAGTAATATCCTACATGTGTGTTTGTTTAAATAAATCAGTTCTGTACTATGAGAAAATACTTGTAGCATTAAAAAAAAAAAAAAACCCCATAGTGAATGACATTTTTAATGTATTCTAATGTAACAAGCATTTTTGTTTCTATAGAAACCATTTACAAAGTCACATCCCCTACCTCTTCTGAAACAAACTCTGGCTCTTGAGCCCTGCCCTCTCTCTAGCAGTGCACCAATTATCTCTAGTAACTGTCTGGTCATATGATCTTCCCCACTGAACTTTGCATCCTGGGTACTCTTGTGCAGCCCTAACAGAGAATTAAATAACCCCCCAATTTCGCGATTGATTACAGGAGAATGGATCGATCGGCAAATTAGCTAATCACTAGTCACTACCGTTGCGTCATCAGCGACGGAGCAATCACGGGATTTTCAAAGGTCGCCAGATATTTCACAGGGAGCACAAGAGCAGCCGGTCGTGGGACAGTCAGGCCAGTGGTGGCCACCTGCTGGCCAGGCTGACGCCCTACACCCCGGTGATGTCCGGCAGAACGTGCCTCTTCCATGCTGATGTGTGCTGGCTGATACTTTGGCCGAAAGTGTCAACGTGGCTCGTTTTATTTTTTATTGGCCATTAGCTTCAATAAAGAAATCCGATAACTGAAAGCTGCAAATTCTGAGAGAATGATTACACTTTCATTTTGGGACATCACTAAAGCTGATGGGAGACTAGACGATGAATTGACCTATTATTATTTTTAATAATATATTGACTTATTATTTAGCGGTTTGGTTTGTTATAGATTTTTTTTACCTTGGTCGATCTGGTGGATCCCACAGGGTTTAACCAGCATGCACTGGGCTCTGGGATCCACCCCCAGATATATTAAGGTTAGCAAACATTTTAGATTTGCTGTTTAATATATGGATTTATCAGAATGCTTTACCTGACTTCGGTGACTGATAGATGTGGGAGCTGGTTACAAGGCGCAGTAGGAGGAGCTATGGAAGTGTTGTGAGTTGTACATACAGTATGAGTGGCGTTTAACATGTTAGGTGTCTCTTGCCATCATACTTTTTTTTACGTGTCATAAATGTCCAGTAGGTCTGAGGGCACAGATTAACAGGCCTCCTACATTTGTATTTACTGTATATAGAACCATCCATGTACATAGGGTTGCCAGGTGGCTTCTCCAAAAATATTGGACATGATGAATGGTGCGACACACACACACACACACACACACACACACACACACACACACACACACACACACACACACACACACACACACACACACACACCGCTTCATGCTGTTTCGTCCTCTCCTAGAGTGGGGGCTGTGTATAGAAAGCTGGAGTGGGGGGCTGTGTATAGAGAGCTGGAGTGGGGGCTGTGTATGGAGAGCGGGCTGTGTATGGAGAGCTGGAGTGGGGGCTGTGTAGAGAGCTGGAGTGGGGGCTGTGTATAGAGAGCTGGAATGGGTGCTATGTATGGAGAGCTGGAGTGGGGGTTGTGTATGGAGAGCTGGAGTGGGGGCTGTGTATAGAGAGCTGGAGTGGGGGCTGTGTATAGAGAGCTGGAGTGGGGGCTGTGTATAGAGAGCTGGAGTGGGGGCTGTGTATAGAGAGCTGGAGTGGGGGCTGTGTATAGAAAGCTGGAGTGGGGGGCTGTGTATAGAAAGCTGGAATGGGGTCTGTGTATGGAGAGCTGGAGTGGGGGCTGTGTATGGAGAGCTGGAATGGGGGCTGTGTATAGAGAGCTGGAGTGGGGGCTGTGTATAGAGAGCTGGAGTGGGGGCTGTGTATAGAAAGCTGGAGTGGGGGGCTGTGTATAGAAAGCTGGAGTGGGGGCTGTGTATAGAGAGCTGGAGTGGGGGCTGTGTATAGAAAGCTGGAGTGGGGGGCTGTGTATAGAAAGCTGGAGTGGGGGCTGTGTATGGAGAGCTGGAATGGGGGCTGTGTATGGAGAGCTGGAGTGGGGGCTGTGTATAGAGAGCTGGAGTGGGGGCTGTGTATAGAGAGCTGGAGTGGGGGCTGTGTATAGAGAGCTGGAGTGGGAGCTGTGTATAGAGATCTGGAGTGGGGGCTGTGTATAGAGAGCTGGAGTGGGGGCTGTGTATAGAGAGCTGGAGTGGGGGCTGTGTATAGAAAGCTGGAGTGGGGGCTGTGTATAGAGAGCTGGAGTGGGGGCTGTGTATAGAGAGCTGGAGTGGGGGCTGTGTATAGAAAGCTGGAGTGGGGGGCTGTGTATAGAAAGCTGGAGTGGGGGCTGTGTATAGAGAGCTGGAGTGGGGGCTGTGTATAGAAAGCTGGAGTGGGGGGCTGTGTATAGAAAGCTGGAGTGGGGGGCTGTGTATAGAGAGCTGGAATGGGGGCTGTGTATGGAGAGCTGGAATGGGGGCTGTGTATGGAGAGCTGGAGTGGGGGCTGTGTATAGAGAGCTGGAGTGGGGGCTGTGTATAGAGAGCTGGAGTGGGGGCTGTGTATAGAGAGCTGGAGTGGGGGCTGTGTATAGAGAGCTGGAGTGGGGGCTGTGTATAGAGAGCTGGAGTGGGGGCTGTGTATGGAGAGCTGGAGTGGGGGCTGTGTATGGAGAGCTGGAGTGGGGGCTGTGTATGGAGAGCTGGAGTGGGGACTGTGTATGGAGAGCTGGAGTGGGGGCTGTGTATGGAGAGCTGGAGTGGGTGCTGTGTATGGAGAGCTGGAGTGGGTGCTGTGTATGGAGAGCTGGAGTGGGTGCTGTGTATGGAGAGCTGGAGTGGGTGCTGTGTATGGAGAGCTGGAGTGGGTGCTGTGTATGGAGAGCTGGAGTGGGTGCTGTGTATGGAGAGCTGGAGTGGGGGCTGTGTATGGAGAGCTGGAGTGGGGGCTGTGTATAGAGAGCTGGAGTGGGGGCTGTGTATAGAGAGCTGGAGTGGGGGCTGTGTATGGAGAGCTGGAGTGGGGGCTGTGTATAGAGAGCTGGAGTGGGGGCTGTGTATAGAGAGCTGGAGTGGGGGCTGTGTATAGAGAGCTGGAGTTTACCTTTTTGGGGGGAAACCGATGCTTGATAGGCAATTTAGAGATGCACCAATTTGGGAAAGTAATGTTCTTGCTTTTACAGACACAGGAGGTGAGGAAGACACAGAAGATCAGACTGGCTCTGGAGATGAGGAGCAGACCCCTTTGCTCCTCCCTGGGGCAGAACAGCCTACTCTTCCCAAGAAGCCCCAGTCTCTCCCTGTCCAAGGTATAAAGAGGAAGAAGAACCAGACAAAGAAGCTATTGTCAAACAAGCCACAGGACTTCCAAGTGAGTTTCATTCAACTCTGGTGGTCAAAGAAGGATGGGTCGCCCTGTTGGTCCTTTCTTCCATGCAGTAACGGGAGGGGGAGGGAGGAGGGGGTACGATAACTTTTATTGGACCAACAAGTAGTTGATACGTTACAAGCTTTTCATCCTCTCCGGGTCCTTCATCGACTCTGGTGTTCCCAATGGGAAATTGCCAGAAAATGGAATGCAATAAAACTGTGGTAATTGCAACATATTTTGTTCAGTATTAGCATAAAAATCACCTGGTTTGACATCTAATTTGGATGCTGTCACGCTTGTGCTCTCCTCACAAGCGCAGGGAGAAAGGGAAGGACCCATTAGCGAGGTGGGGAGGCCGCAGGGGATACGAAGGGAGTAAGTTGCCGCGCAGCTTGGGATCGGCGCACGTAGTCACGTGACCGCGCCGCGCGCATGAGAATGCGCGACGCGTCCAGAGGTGCGGTGCCTACTCAGAGACACGAGTGATCCAGCTGCATGTGCGCGCATGCTCTGACAGCAGAGCGGGAGTGCGCACGTACTCAGGCACCAACGCGGGGGTTTCTGAGAAGCCAGCGCTTCAGCAAGGGAGTCTGGGAATGGAAACCAGGAACATGGGCATGGCATGGAGTCCAGAGCACAAGGTAACATCCAGAGAAGGGAATTGCTTCTTGGAGAACATCCAGACTTCTTAAAGGCATAGTAACAAAAACAGCAAGGTGCCGTGAAACTAAATATAACATAAGGGTTCTTAGTCTAATCCATTGGCCAAGGAATTATAAGCCTGCTACCACGTCAAGGTGAACCCTACTAAGCAGGTACCTACACTACCCGACGGTAAACTAACCTCAGTAGTATAAGAGTGACTGTCCCAGTCTTCCGGAATCCAAAGGAGATAAGTAAAGGTCCCAAGGAGGTCCAGGCAGGAACAGTGTGTGATGGGTACTAGCAGACACCAGGGCAGGCAGCAAAAGACTAATAGCAGAGAGAAAGTCGAAGAGAGGCTTACTTCCTGTCAGGAGGAAGAGGGCAGGGTTTGCCAGAAAGCAAGATGGCGTTGCTTGCTTCAGAATCCTTAAAGACACAGGATCTTGACTCGCAGCTAGAGGGCGGTGATCAGAAGTAAACAGGTAAGGAAGGGACACGCCGCAGGGGGCTTGTTCCGCGCATCGTTACAGATGCACTTTTTAGTTTAGTGCAACGCCAACTGGAATGTCACAGCCAGGCGTATGAGAGAGAGCACTTTGGGCTCTATGTATCAAAGGCAACATGTGCTGTCGCTACTCGCACTGAAATATACCTGCGCAAGGCAGCATCAATGTATTAATCTTAGCTGCGCCACTTCCTGGTATGTTTTCGACGAGATGAGGGATTTATGGAACAAGTGGGAGGAGTTAGGGCGTAGTTATATTTGCAAATTGGAATGGTCTGTGTTAAAAAAAAAAACGTGCGTCCTGCGTTACTTTTCTTGAAGGTTGGGTTTTCTCCGTCACCTTACAAATAAATTGTTCCCTGCTCTGATCTACAAAAGGGCCAGTTTTCTGTAGCTTCTGGGTTAATATGATTTATAAAAGAATTTGTTGCACTAACCCCATGCGCGTTTCACCACAGGAGATCCCCAGAACGCGTTGGGTTTGATGGTTTACGTATGGTTACCCAGGCAGGTTTTAACATTTCCTACAGCCTTCCAAGTCTATCTCTTCTCTCCACTTTGTATCTGCAAATGTTTCAAGTTCTTGCCGATGGTGTAACTGTCCCACACAAAGTGTTCAATTGTTTCTTTTCTATTTAATCAACCTGAATTCATTCAGCGATCTGAAAGAGCGATTTCCTAGGTGACAATTACGCCAATCACAGGGGACACTTTAAGAGCTGGTAACGTGGTAAATAATCAATTCAATCAAACAAGTGTTTATCAGAAAAGCCCTTTTTTGAAACCCTCCTGGCCATAGATAGGCAAGGCAGACTTCATCAGTGCCACTAACTAATTAATAAAAATACTGCTTGTGAGCACGTCCCAAACAGGTCTGTAGCGCTGCCTTTCCCCATTATCTCTTAGCACACAGTGCGTCCACTGCAGCCAGGGATTCTGGGAAATGACATGCAAATGAGCACAGCGTGTAACATGGAGCCCTGTAAGCTTATGCCTGTCGCATTACACAGCTTTTCAGCACAGCCTGGGCTCAAGTGCATAGCCAGTAACTAATAGGCAAACGTAACAAATTGTATTTAATTTTGCAGCCAAATCAGTTGCTGATATCCAGTTAAAACGAGTAAAATATATCAAATGTTTCACTTGACTCGCTCCTGTTTAAAAAGATCAAAAGGAAACGACTCTTTTAGAGCTCAACTTCAAAATAGTTCCAGTGAAGATGAAAGATGAAGGGTTCCTCTGCAATCCAGGGACACTGTAAAGGTTCCTCTTCCTTTGGAAGCGTCACAATCGCCCGGGTGATCAAAACACTCGGATAAACGAGGGAGGATACTATTAGCAGCTTATTTTTCTATGTCACGTTGTTGGCCATATTCTTGATTTGCTACTCTATGAAGAAGTGTATAAGCACGCCGCTTCCTGGGGGCGTGTGCCTCTGAAAAGCATCCTTTCTGCAATATCTGGAGCCAGAAAGTGGCTACTCCGCTCTCCTGTATATCTACCAGTCCCTGAGCTCCTTCATCCACCTAAATTATTCATAATGAGCCATCGCCCTCGGCATCGACCATCCCACCTCTCAGGGACACCTCCCAGTTCTGTCGCTGGATACCAGCTGTACTTAAAGCAGCACTCCGGGTTAGAGTTTTTAGGTTTGAAGCGCCGGGTCTCTCCGGAGTTGAACTGTGTTAATTTCAGCTCCGGGGACCCCCTGCTTTCCGAGATTCTTACCTCCATAAGTGGTGCCGGTAGCAGCGCTGGGTGGGCTAGTTGGGGCTATCATAATGGCGGCTTAAATGTCCCACGGACCAATAGGAAGCCGTGACGTCATCCCATGTGGCTTCCTATAGACCCACGTGACCGGGACATTTAAACCTGCGGAGGTATGTATGTCAGGAGGCAGGGGGTCCCCAGAGCTGAAATTAACACCGTTCAGCAACGGGGACCCCCTGCTTCAATCCTGTAATTAAAAAACAAATATATATATTTTTTAAATAGAAGTTAACCCGGTGTGCTGCTTTAATGTGATGTATTTTAATCATCCATTTCAGATTGGTGAGTCTTATCGTGCCTCATTTTATTACCATTAGCGCACAGTGATATCAGTATTAAAGTTTAGTCGCCCTAGGCTTGCGATGTGAACGGAGATCCACTGAAAGAAAGGCTCCTTGGTTCATGTAAGAGTGGCGTCATCGCAACAGAATACAGGCATACCCCGGTTTAAGGACACTCACTTTAAGTACACTCGCGAGTAAGGACATATCGCCCAATAGACAAACGGCAGCTCGCGCATGCGCCTGTCAGCACGTCCTGAACAGAAATACC
Organism: Ascaphus truei; assembly: GCF_040206685.1. NCBI lineage: Eukaryota > Metazoa > Chordata > Amphibia > Anura > Ascaphidae > Ascaphus > Ascaphus truei. The sequence continues at coordinate 538,161,122 of NC_134483.1, forward strand.
GGCTCCCTACCTGTACCGAAGCTTTGCGCAAGCGGGGAGACTATAGAGCCTGTTACAAATGCCTTATTTACATCAGTTATGCACTTATATGACGATTGCAGTACAGTACAAGCATCGATAAGTGGGAAAAAGTGTGTGTGTCCGTGTGTGTGTCCGTGTGTGTGTCCGTGTGTGTGTCCGTGTGTCCGTGTGTCCGTGTGTGTCCATGTGTGTCCGTGTGTGTCCGTGTGTGTGTGTGTCCGTGTGTGTGTGTGTGTGTGTGTGTGTGTGTGTGTGTGTGTGTGTGTGTGTGTGTGTGTGTGTGTGTGTGATGTATGTGTATTTTTTGATCTTTTCTAAACTGTTATCTTTTTAATTTTTAGATGAGTAAAATGAAGAATTTGGGGGGGGAAACTGGTGCACCCATTTTTCTTGGTCAATATACTGTATATTATTATATAATAATTAGCAGAGAGAATATTGGGACTAAACCCAAACGCTGGCATAGTTCTAAACAGGTATTCATGATTAACTCGGTCAAAAGCCGGTCCCCGATCCAGCGGGAGCCAGCGCACATTGTAATAAACAATTTGGTAGCAAAGTGTAAAAAAGTACAGCTATTTCCCGCTGCCACGCCGTGGGCTTGGTTAGGATGCAGTATAAAGCCATTGGTTTCCTTCTGACGAAATGCTGACGCTTTTGATTTGTTTTTGCGCAGTGTAGAGAAACTGATCTCTAGCTCCTTACACTGCTGAAACGTCTGTTTTGGGCAGTAACGTTATCGCCGCAAAGCAGCAGCTTCCCAGTGGTTTATTTTTCCCAGGTGGATGTTGGGAGGGGTTGGAGGAGTGCTCTGACGCGGAAGCGGAAGACACAGGTTCAATTCCCGGTGTCGGCTCCTTGTGTCCTTGGGCAAGTCACTTTATCTCCCTGTGCCTCAGGAACCAAAAAACATAGATTGGCAGCTCTACGGGGCAGCGACTCGGGCCAAGAAAAATTCTGCGTACACTGTCAGCGCGATGCAAGAAAAAAAATAGTTATTATTATGGATTCCTTTAAAACTTGAACAATGCTAGTTACATGTAACTATGTAACGCTTGTAAAAATCCACTGGCAGCGCGCCAATTCCAGGTCTCTTCCCATTGAGTGAGCCAGACGTCAGCTCAATAATAATAATAACATGTTCTTGTATAGCGCTGCTAGTTTTACATAGCGCTTTACAGAGACATTTTGCAGGCACAGGTCCCTGCCCCGTGGAGCTTACAATCTGTTTTTAGTGCCTGGGGCACAGGGAGATAAAGCGACTTGCCAAAGGTCACAAGGAGTCGACCCTGGGAATTTAACCAGGCTCCCCTGCTTCAAACTCTGTGCCAGTCAGTGTCTGTACTCACTGAGCTGCTCCTTCTCCCAGGCTCCCCTGCTTCACACTCAGTGCCAGTCAGTGTCTGTACTCACTGAGCTGCTCCTTCTCCCAGGCTCCCCTGCTTCACACTCAGTGCCAGTCAGTGTCTGTACTCACTGAGCTGCTCCTTCTCTTAGCTCATTAAACGTTCCAAGCCCTCCAGTGATTTCTGTAGGTCCCCCAAGGGCCAATCCAACCATTAAAAAAAAAAAGTATTGCATCGTGAGTCTGATTATATCATCGCCCCAACTCAAAAGTGTACCAGAAAATATAGCGATCACAGCTTTATATTTCTACATCGATTTAAGAAGTCAGATACTTGGAGTTTGGAGGAACCGATATGAACATGAGTGAAATAATGTCAATTGCCTTACGGTAGCTTGGCAAACTTCCCTAACTTTATGGCGGGTCTGTTTCTGCGCCCAGAGTGACTCAACGTCTCAGTTCCCGTTTCAGACCATACCACAGGATAAGACGCACCTCTGCATTATTGCTGCAAGTTGTAACTGCCCGTGATCTCCGCTTTCCATTCCTGGAACTTGCATGAGCACCAAGAAAAAAAAAAAAGAAGAAATACTTTTAATACTGTGTATTTTAGGCATGGGCACTAACCCCTTCCACCAGAGGCCTTAGGTGGTGTTTGCATAGGATATGCGCAGTAGACAGGAGACAGTGTTATTATAAGTCAAAGCAGTTGCACCTGGAGCAGTCACTAGAATGTTCATATTCCTGAGCCAAGGCATGTACCCAGAGGCGCAGACAGCTTTCTCGGGGCCCAGGACTAAAGTTTACACTGGGGCCCCCCACCCACATGTCAGCGGCCTTGCAATGACCCCCCGCCCTCTTCTAACATACAGTGGTGTGAAAAAGAAAGTACACCCTTTTTGAATGCTATGGTTTTACATATCAGGACATAATAACAATCATCTGTTCCTCAGCAGGTCTAAACATTAGGTAAATACAGCCTCAGATGAACAACAACACATGACATATTACACCGTGTCATGGGTTGGGTTGTCCGTGCTCCTCCACTAGCCTGGTCAGAGGAACACCGAGCCTAGCAGCACGAACTTGAATAGGAAGTAGAGAAGGAGCACAAAGCATGTAGAAGCATGTCCCTGGGAGAAGCATTTTCTGATGGAGCTGGAGAGGGAGCCTCTGGAATAGCCAGCACGATACCATTGATGGTGCCATTCTACTTCAGAGATGCATGCAGGTTGTCCATTCAATAGGGGCATGAAATGACCTTCCAGCTGTACAGCATCTCTGAGCGTCTGAAAGTAGAGATCCTGCGTGGGCAGTTTAGGCTCCCTCTTTTACACTAGCTTAGGAAGCAAAACCCAATGTTTATGGTACATCATAAATGTGTCGCTGTATTGACTACGTTGATAGGAACAAGGGTTTGTGTTCTTCATTTACAATATACAAGACATTGGTCTGATATATTGATACAAATGTGAAACATGAATCTTGTTAGGAATACGTTTGCCGGTATAATAACGTGGTGCATACATATGAATTCATGGCTGGAACCCTGTCCCGGTGTGGAGACGAGTTGTTCTGTGCATGCGAAGATCCAGCAATCTCTTGGTTTTTTTCACCCTAACTTGTTTCAGATCCGGGTTCGAGTGATCGAGGGGAGACAGATACCAGGAATAAACATCAAACCGGTGGTTAAGTTGACAGTTGCTGGGCAGACCAAGAGAACCCGGATACGTAAGGGGAATAACCCATTCTTTGACGAGGTAAGCAGCAGGAAATTGCATTTCAGAGTGCAGCACAGCCCATTAATAATACTACTAATCAAAGTCCCTATTGGTTTTAGTGGGGTTTTTTTTTTAAACATTTTTTTTATATTAATCTGGTGCTTTCACTTGCTCCAGTACATAGTTACATAGTTACATAGTTACATAGTAGATGAGGTTGAAAAAAGACATGTCCATCAAGTTCAACCTATGCTACATTTAGTATTGCATCAATTTTCCACCCAGGAGAGTTTAAACAATACATTAATAATAAAAAAAAAGCTCCCTATGTTGTATATCTATTTTGTACCAATTTTAATATGAATGGGGTTTATTGTATAAAGGTACTGAGTATATCTTTACACCTCCTGCTGTCCACCATCAAATCTTTCAGGAAAGTTTGAAAAAGTAGCCAAACTCTGACTCTGCACTGGGGATTTATGCACTGGAGCTGCTGGAACCTCGGGCTGTAGTACTCAGCAGCTGTTACTAGAAGCTATGCTTCGGTACTGTTTTTGTGTCGCCATTCTCTACAGCAGTGATTTTGAACAGGGCTCCTTGGAACCCTTGGGTTCCCCGGGCATCCCCTAAAGGGTTCCCTGCAATGTTCAGGTCATTTGAATATTGTATCAAATACAGAAGAATTTACAATGTATCTGATCTCAGATGCGCTATTAGAGAGGGTTGGGGTTCATTACAATGTATCTGATCTCAGACGCGCTATTAGAGAGAGTTGGGGTTCCTTACACTACATCTGATCTCAGATGCGCTATTAGAGATGGTTGGGGTTCCTTACAGTGCATCTGATCTCAGACGCACTATTAGAGAGGGTTGCGGTTCCTTACAATACATCTGATCTCAGACGCGCTATTAGAGAGGGTTGGGGTTCCTTACAATGTATCTGATCTCAGACGCGCTATTAGAGAGTGTTGGGGTTTCTTACAATGCATCTGATCTCAGACGCACTATTAGAGAGGGTTGGGGTTCCTTACAATGTATCTGATCTCAGACGCGCTATTAGAGAGGGTTGGGGTTTCTTACAATGCATCTGATCTCAGACGCACTATTAGAGAGGGTTGGGGTTCCTTACAATACATCTAAAGTCAGACGCGCTATTAGAGAGGGTCGGGGTTCCTTACAATGCATCTGATCTCAGACGCGCTATTAGAGAGGGTCGGGGTTCCTTACAATGTATCGGACCTCAGACATTATTTGAGAGGGTTGGGGTTCCTTACAATGTATCGGACCTCAGACATTATTTGAGAGGGTCGGGGTCCTGCTCTACAGAATAGACTTGACATCATTGGAAGTCTTTGGCTTTGTATCCCAGAATGCTCAGGAGTTGGAGAGGCGATGGTTTTAACCCGATTAAATAAAACTCCCAGTAAATGTTCCTGCAGGGGAACGGAGTTTGTTATTTCTGATGATTCCAACAATGTTTTTTCTCTCCAGACCTTTTTCTTCAACTTCTTTGAATCTCCAGCCGAACTCTTTGACGAGCCTGTGTTTCTGACAGTGAGTACTCGAAAACTATAGAGGGTGTTTGTTTAGAATATATTGAGCAGAAGGGACGGAGCGTGATGCATATTTTGAGGGGTTTATTTATAAAATGATAGCAATCATGACTTTAATAGCCTTGCAGTGTAATTAGTTGCTGGTCTGCCCAGCATGGAAGGAGTTAAGATCCCAGCATGCATCATTATTGATGTTAACTTCCCCATCGTCATGTGGCATTAAGGCACAGGTTTACTAAACGGTGCTATGGCTTGGTTCTCCCTTATATGTGTTTACTTGAATGGGCTTTATGTGTTCAAAGGTTTAGTACTGAGCCGGAGTGCTCTAAACTGGCTGTTCTATCGGCGAAGGTGTTTATTATGTGTACCTGGTGCCATAGTAATATTATCACATTATTAATAATATTAATGCAGTGCGCTTTAAAATAAACGTCCTTCATCTCGCAGTTGGCCACAAAATTGGGGTCCATGAGAAGCCTCTCACCTTGTGATCCTTCACCCCATGTAATTTGTGTCTCTTTAGACCAGGGGCGGGCAACGCCAGTCCTCAAGGGCCACCAACAGGTCAGGTTTTGAGGATATCCCTACTTCAGCACAGGTGGCTCAATCAGTGGCTCAGTCTTTGACTGAGCCACCTGTGCTGAAGCAGGGATATTGTGAAAACCTGACCTGTTTGGTGGCCCTTGAGGACTGGTGTGGGCCACGCCTGCGTTAGACCCTTTTGTAGTTTGGACCCCCCGCCCTCTTTGATACGGCGCAACGATTGATATTTGTTTCCTTTGCGCAGGTTCTTGACTCCCGCTCCCTTCGCACAGACGCGGTTGTCGGGGAATTTAGGGTAATTTTTCGTGTGAAATTCAGACCGTGCCCCTCTCTATATCTCCAACAAGTGTTCCTGTCCCGTCTTGTTGTGCCTGTTTCTTTCGAGGCGCCTGCGCGGCATCTCATGAGGGTAATAATACCGCTGTCTGGTCATTGTGTTCTGATTTCCTATGTAGATGGACGTCGGGCTGATTTATGGAGAACCAAGTAAGTAACAATCGGGAAAAGTTGCATTATTCTTTCCTGCTCCCTGGGGTTTCAGCCCAGACTCTGGCCCGTGTTTAGTGCAATTCCAAAGTGCGGGAAACCGTTTCAGGCGAGGGGAATCCGGCCTGTGCAGCCAACACAACACAGCAAACACATTCCCCAAAGCGCAGGTCTCCTCTGGGACAGAGATACACAGTGCAGGTCTCCTCTGGGACAGAGATACAAAGCGCAGGTCTCCTCTGGGACAGAGATACACAGTGCAGGTCTCCTCTAGGACAGAGATACAATGTGCAGGTCTCCTCTGGGACAGAGATACAAAGTGCAGGTCTCCTCTGGGACAGAGATACACAGTGCAGGTCTCCTCTAGGACAGAGATACACAGTGCAGGTCTCCTCTGGGACAGAGATACAATGTGCAGGTCTCCTCTGGGACAGAGATACAAAGTGCAGGTCTCCTCTGGGACAGAGATACACAGTGCAGGTCTCCTCTAGGACAGAGATACAAAGCGCAGGTCTCCTCTGGGACAGAGATACAATGTGCAGGTCTCCTCTGGGACAGAGATACAAAGTGCAGGTCCCCTCTGGGACAGAGATACAATGTGCAGGTCTCCTCTGGGACAGAGATACAATGTGCAGGTCTCCTCTGGGACAGAGATATAGAGTGCAGGTCTCCTCTGGGACAGAGATACAAAGCGCAGGTCTCCTCTGGGACAGAGATACAAAGTGCAGGTCACCTCTAGGACAGAGATACACAGTGCAGGTCTCCCCTAGAACAGAGATACACAGTGCAGGTCTCCTCTGGGACAGAGATACAAAGTGCAGGTCTCCTCTAGGACAGAGATACACAGTGCAGGTCTCCCCTAGAACAGAGATACACAGTGCAGGTCTCCTCTGGGACAGAGATACACAGTGCAGGTCTCCTCTGGGACAGAGATACACAGTGCAGGTCTCCTCTGGGACAGAGATACACAGTGCAGGTCTCCTCTAGGACAGAGATACACAGTGCAGGTCTCCTCTAGGACAGAGATACAAAGTGCAGGTCTCCTCTAGGACAGAGATACAAAGCGCAGGTCTCCTCTAGGACAGAGATACACAGTGCAGGTCTCCTCTAGGACAGAGATACACAGTGCAGGTCTCCTCTGGGACAGAGATACAAAGTGCAGGTCTCCTCTGGGACAGAGATACAGAGTGCAGGTCTCCTCTGGGACAGAGATACACAGTGCAGGTCTCCTCTGGGACAGAGATACAGAGTGCAGGTCTCCTCTAGGACAGAGACACACAGTGCAGGTCTCCTCTGGGACAGAGATACAAAGTGCAGGTCTCCTCTGGGACAGAGATACACAGTGCAGGTCTCCTCTGGGACAGAGATACACAGTGCAGGTCTCCTCTGGGACAGAGATACACAGTGCAGGTCTCCTCTGGGACAGAGATACAAAGTGCAGGTCTCCTCTGGGACAGAGATACACAGTGCAGGTCTCCTCTGGGACAGAGATACAGAGTGCAGGTCTCCTCTGGGACAGAGATACAAAGTGCAGGACTCCTCTAGGACAGAGATACACAGTGCAGGTCTCCTCTGGGACAGAGATACAATGTGCAGGTCTCCTCTAGGACAGAGATACAATGTGCAGGTCTCCTCTGGGACAGAGATACAGAGTGCAGGTCTCCTCTGGGACAGAGATACAAAGTGCAGGTCTCCTCTGGGACAGAGATACAAAGTGCAGGTCTCCTCTGGGACAGAGATACACAGTGCAGGTCTCCTCTGGGACAGAGATACAATGTGCAGGTCTCCTCTAGGACAGAGATACAATGTGCAGGTCTCCTCTGGGACAGAGATACACAGTGCAGGTCTCCTCTGGGACAGAGATACAGAGTGCAGGTCTCCTCTGGGACAGAGATACAAAGTGCAGGTCTCCTCTGGGACAGAGATACACAGTGCAGGTCTCCTCTGGGACAGAGATACAATGTGCAGGTCTCCTCTAGGACAGAGATACAATGTGCAGGTCTCCTCTGGGACAGAGATACAAAGTGCAGGTCTCCTCTGGGACAGAGATACAAAGTGCAGGACTCCTCTAGGACAGAGATACACAGTGCAGGTCTCCTCTGGGACAGAGATACACAGTGCAGGTCTCCTCTGGGACAGAGATACAGAGTGCAGGTCTCCTCTGGGACAGAGATACACAGTGCAGGTCTCCTCTGGGACAGAGATACAGAGTGCAGGTCTCCTCTGGGACAGAGATACACAGTGCAGGTCTCCTCTGGGACAGAGATACACAGTGCAGGTCTCCTCTGGGACAGAGATACACAGTGCAGGACTCCTCTAGGACAGAGATACAAAGTGCAGGACTCCACTAGGACAGAGATACACAGTGCAGGTCTCCTCTGGGACAGAGATACACAGTGCAGGTCTCCTCTGGGACAGAGATACAGAGTGCACGTCTCCTCTGGGACAGAGATACACAGTGCAGGTCTCCTCTGGGACAGAGATACACAGTGCAGGTCTCCTCTGGGACAGAGATACACAGTGCAGGTCTCCCCTAGGACAGAGATACACAGTGCAGGTCTCCTCTAGGAAAGAGATACACAGTGCAGGTCTCCCCTAGGACAGAGATACAAAGTGCAGGTCTCCTCTAGGACAGAGATACAAAGTGCAGGTCTCCTCTAGGACAGAGATACACAGTGCAGGTCTCCTCTGGGACAGAGATACACAGTGCAGGTCTCCTCTAGGACAGAGATACACAGTGCAGGTCTCCTCTAGGACAGAGATACAAAGTGCAGGTCTCCTCTGGGACAGAGATACACAGTGCAGGTCTCCTCTGGGACAGAGATACAATGTGCAGGTCTCCTCTGGGACAGAGATACAATGTGCAGGTCTCCTCTGGGACAGAGATATAGAGTGCAGGTCTCCTCTGGGACAGAGATACAATGTGCAGGTCTCCTCTAGGACAGAGATACAAAGTGCAGGTCTCCTCTAGGACAGAGATACACAGTGCAAGTCTCCTCTGGGACAGAGATACAATGTGCAGGTCTCCTCTAGGACAGAGATACAAAGTGCAGGTCTCCTCTAGGACAGAGATACACAGTGCAGGTCTCCTCTGGGACAGAGATACAATGTGCAGGTCTCCTCTAGGACAGAGATACAAAGTGCAGGTCTCCTCTAGGACAGAGATAGAAAGTGCAGGTCTCCTCTAGGACAGAGATACACAGTGCAGGTCTCCTCTGGGACAGAGATACAATGTGCAGGTCTCCTCTGGGACAGAGATACAATGTGCAGGTCTCCTCTGGGACAGAGATACAATGTGCAGGTCTCCTCTGGGACAGAGATACACAGTGCAGGTCTCCTCTGGGACAGAGATACACAGTGCAGGTCTCCTCTAGGACTGAGATACAATGTGCAGGTCTCCTCTGGGACAGAGATACAATGTGCAGGTCTCCTCTGGGACAGAGATACAATGTGCAGGTCTCCTCTAGGACAGAGACAGAGCTCTACTCACAAGTTCATAATGAAGTTCTCCTTTAATGAGACAGCCAAGAACAGTGGAATAACAATGTTTCAGGTCCCATATGGACCTTTCACCATGTTTAGTAGGCAGTGCTATTCCATGTGTATAAAATCAAGCATATGTGCAGGCTTAACCCTGTGAGTGCCGGGGTGCCATCACTGATGATGGAATGGAAGGGCAGGACGCAATCTCCGCTTATAAAGTCCTTTTGGGGGGACGTAGCTACTACGCCATGGGGGGACCCAGGGGGGCCAGAACGCACTATGTCATCGCCACGCCCTAGGGCTCTCAAAGGGTTAAAATAGCAATCACGCTGTTCAAAATTCACAAGCCAATAGGAAGCTGCAGAATCACCCGCCGCGGTGTTCAATGGCCCGGACGTGTAAATCCCCCGGAGAAAGCAGGAAGTAATCCCGATAACTTCATCGGTCAGTACAGTATATTATGACCCAGGGGGTCCCCGGAGCTGAAAATAGTGGGGTTTAGCTCAGGGGCGCTCTCCTGCTTCCATCCTGTAAAAAAAGTGGTTTAGATGGCGGGATTTCTGCTTTAATGCTTATTTGACAATCCTCTCCCTGAGTGCTCCTCTCCCTGAGTGCTCCTCTCCCTGAGTGCTCCTCTCCCTGAGGGCTCCTCTCCCTGAGGGCTCCTCTCCCTGAGGGCTCCTCTCCCTGAGTGCTCCTCTCCTTGAGTGCTCCTCTCCCTGAGTGCTCCTCTCATTTTTTTTCTCTGGCTCCCAAATCGGGGCTTATTATTTGTCCGATGTGCTTGTTGGCACCAGGCAGGGATTAGAAACAATGTGGCCAAAATAATGTCAATTGTTTCAAAAATAATGGGGTGGAAATGACCAGAAATAAAAAATATTCACAATACACACACACACACACATATATATATATATATATATATATATATATATATATATATATATATATAACAATATATATATATATATATATATATATATATATATATATATATATATATATATATATATAATCAAAAAATAAATAGATGATACCGTTCTGTGGCTAACGAAATGCTTTTATTTGTGCGAGCTTTCGAGATACACTGATTTCTTCTTCCGGCGATGTTACAATGAATGAAGCAAGCAAAAGCTATACTATAAATAGTTATACTCCTTGTTTTTCCATCCCTATACACCAATAGGGACCACATAGTATCTACACACACTTTTAGTTATGCTACTAATTCTCACATTTCCACACCCACCCACACCATTTATATCCACTCCCACTCCACACACCCCTTTTGTAAAGCACTGTATATACTGTGGGCTCTCCATTCATTTTTATTCACACTGATACACATACACACTCTTTCATCACTTGCTTTCAGGAACCTTTTGACACCTCCAGCCATAAAACACATCCACACTGGGGGAGGGACAAGCACAGATAACATTCCAAGAGACACTGTTTTTAAGTATACCTTTTGCTTGCTTCATTCATTGTAACATTGGCGGAAGAAGAGATCAGTGTATCTCGAAAGCTCGCACAAATAAAAGCATTTCGTTAGCCACAGAACGGTATCATCTATTTATTTTTAGATTATTGAAGCTCGGCTAACACGGTACTGATACCTCTACATATATATATATATATCAGATAAGGCAGTTGGCATTCCAATAGGTGCTGGTAAGCCACAGGTGCACGTCCCATATAGAGAATGTAGTTATACGTTACCGTTCCAAGGATTAGTAAACAAGAGACAGCACTCAATGTTGAAAATCAAAGTGTATTAGTGATAGCAAAAATACATCCAGAAACCCTTTCTGATATATATATATATATATATATATATATATATATATATATATATACAGTGTTCGACAAACCTATACATTTGCTCGCCCCGGGCGAGTGGATTTAACCCCCGGGCGAGTAAATATTGGCCCAAGCAGCACACGTTTGGTACTAGGTGGCGAGTAGATTTTTTTGTGTGGCGAGTAGATTTTTTGGTGATTTGTCAACCACTGTATATATATATATATATATATATATATATATATATATATATATATATATATATATATATATATATATATATATATATATATATAAACACAGAAACAAACAGTAGCGCTAGTAAGTGATATAAGTGAAATGTGCAAAATATTGTGGGTAAACTTAGTATATAGTATTATATGAAATAATAATAATGTACTAATGTGAGTGAAAGATACTACAGTTGTGATTAATATAATCAGTGACAGTTGTGTGGATGATGAATAATTAACAGCATGGGAACAGTCTATACGGAAGGGGCGAGCTTCTAAGTGGTCAAGCCCGACCACAGTGAATTAAACATACTGTAAACAGAACAAAAAGAAGCGCCAGTTCCGTATGATAATATAAATGGTAGGAATTTATTAAATAACCAGAGTAGTCAAAATAAAACAAGTAATAGCAGTGTGCAGCAATGTGTAAGTGACATGCAGAGGATAAATGCAGCGAGGTGACCATACAATGGTAAGGAGAAAAATGAGCAGTGGTGCTTTTGATGGATAATAGCAGTAAATGTAGCTGCTGACAAGATGTTCCTTCTCAAAGGGAATCCGGTGTACTCTTCACAGACCTGGCGGTCTGGTTCCAGATGGAGCAATAGTGTGTCCAAGTGCCGTTTCCAGATGGTAATAATACCCACTTCCTCCTATGGCAAACAGAGATAAACTGCGTGCCAGAACCTCGTGTAGAGGCAAACACTTCCTGTTTGTCAAACCTCGCTGTGGCGCCGAATGAAGATTTACAACGGGCGCCTCTGTCTCCAGATTCAGAGCGGTAATCCGTTCTTGGAGCTCCTCGCCGACTGTAACCACCTCACCACGTGGCTGCGTCACTGCGCGTCTACGTATAAACGTCCAGCGCGTTTCGTCACTAACAAGTGACTTTCCATATATAACGGAAATTAGCCTGAGGAAGAGAGGGAAACTCGAAAGCTTGCCCTGTGACATAAATTGTTAGTCCAAATAAAAAAGGCATCACCTAATACTGAAGAACTCATTTATTCTGCACTATATATTTAAAAAAAATAACTATCTAAATCTATATTCCCTGCTATATACACACATACTAAGAGAATGTCTTTTCTAGCATCATGTCTGAGTTTACAAACCTCTGCATCGATGGGCCAGCAGTTCTTTAACAAACGTCATCCTACTGTAAATACAAACACTTATCCACAACATCAGATTGTTCCTCTGTTGGCCTCGTCTTGTATTGTGCGTCTTCCTTAAACTTGTGATAATGACGCTTGTCTGCCACCTACCGTTAGTTTAGGGAACAGCACGAAACTGCACAATTTCCGACCTGATTATTTATTCCATGGGGTAAAATAAAAGGGGGGGGGGGGGGGAGAATGAGTAGGCCACGTGACACCTTTTTATTGGAGCAACACGTAGTTGATCTGTTACAAGCTTTCCAGCCTGCCAGGGTCCTTCATCAAGTGTGGCAGACACATAGAAACGGAGGATATCACATACAGGTTTGTAGAGCGATATCTAGTTGCCGTGGATAATGGGAGGGTGAGATGTGATTATAAGGAGGCTGATCACCCCGCTACCTTATTCCAATGAATAGCAATGCTGAGGTTTCTTTCCAGGTATTGTACGTTGCAGCAACAATAACAGTGGATTAGGATGAAAAACAGACGCTTGTTGCAACACGTATATGGGGCCATCTGAATGCCTGTGGTGCTGGTCCAGAAAACATCACTGGATAACTGGTGCAGGTTGGGTTGTAGCTGGAGTGTCTGATCTCCAGGAAACTCAATAGCTGATCACTAGTAAGGGGATCCAACCCTCCCCCTTGCAGTGCTCTCCTAATGTTCGCATGGTAACATATTTCCAGCATAGCTTTTTTTTTTATATACAGTAGCATGTTCTTGTATAGCGCTGCTAGTTGAACGCAGCGCTTTACAGAGACATTTTGCAGGCACAGGTCCCTGCCACATGGAGCTTGCAATCTATGTTTTTGGTGCCTGAGGCACAGGGAGATAAAGTGACTTGCCCAAGGTCACAAGGAGCCGACACCGGGAATTGAACCTGCTCAGTGCCAGTCAGAGTCTTTACTCACTGAGCCGCCTCCTTCTCCCTAGTTGTGTGTATGTGAGATGAAGGAGAAGAACTCTGGCCGGTGTTTGATGGTTTGCCACAGTTTTGCATCTGTTAAATAAAGAGGAGCTGGGAAGCATACACTAATAGTCACATATAGAAGCACATGCACACCGCTGGTAGGTGCTGGAGGGGGGTACTTATCTGCCGGTGAGCTGTGTCCAGGGAGGTCCAGACATCCCAGAGGTACTAGAGCAAAGGAATGGAAGCAGGCACACGGTCTTCCTACCAAAGGTCCAAGCATACACTAATACCAGCAAAAATACGTTTGCTCAGGGGGGTCAACTCCAGTGCTCAAGGGCCACCAACAGGCCACGTTTTAAGGATATAACTGCTTCAGCACAGGTGGCTCAATCAGTGGTTTAGTCGAAGACTGAGTCACCTGTGCTGAAGCAGGGATATCCCTAATACCTGGCCTTCTGGGGGCCCTTGATGGCTGGAGATTGCCACCCCTGAGCTAGAAACATTATATAAAACCATCCAAAGCTTTTGTTTATCACGTAAACATTAAAAAGTTAATAAAAATATATATTTACACTTATCTGATTTATCTTAAGAAATATGCCCCTGTCCTTAGGTCACTTGCGTCCTGGGTATCACTGCCCCTTCCATGTACTGCACGGGGTCCACGTGGGGTGCACGGGGTCCACGTGGGGTGCACGGGGTCCACGTGTGGTGAACGGGTTCATTATTTTCTAAATGGACCACAGTTTTTTTTCTTTTCTTATTTAACTGTTTATTTGGAACATTTCCATCAATGATAAAGATGAATGGGGAAGGATGCAAAAAAAAATAATAATAGGGGACGAGGGACACGGTTTTGAAATGAATATACTTCTTTTTCAGAACACGTCTTCCTGAGAAAGTGGCTGCTCCTGTCTGACCCAGAGGATTTTGCAGCTGGGGCTAAAGGTTACTTGAAGGTCAGCCTGTTTGTGCTGGCAGCTGGGGACGAATGTCCGGTGAGTGTCCGGTCACTGTGTCTCTGCTAGTAACACAGATCAATCAATAAACCAGCAGCTTCAAGTGGCTTCACCTCTTGGGTGACGTGTGACGTACAAACGGATGTGAGGTAACGGCATCACCGTTTAGATGCAAGTTTCTTGGGGAGCAGGAGGTCCCCGAAGCTCAAATTAATGTTGGTTCAGCTCAGGAGACCCCGTGCTTCTCACCTAAAGGGAAGCCATGTATTTTTTGAAAGGTTAAATCTCCTTTAATACAAATGCAACCCTACTTTTTGCGCGACCTTCCATTGAGATATCACTGATGGTGTCTACATTTTTGGACAAGTAACAGTATTCATAGCACTGGCTCATATGAATATTTTGATATACACAGTCTGATTAGCGTAACGTTTTAATTACAACTTCTTGTTTACATTAATAATTAAAAAAAAAAAGAAAAGGTTTAGAATTAGTTTTATGTATTTACTTCACCTTATCTTTTCCTCACCTGGAAATACTTTACTGTCTACTAAATGATAAGGATTTATTGTAAAATTGCAGTAGTCAGATAGTATCTGTCGGCAACCTTCTGCACGCCGGACACCTCCCACCTCCAAGTCACTAGGTGGGAAGGCGCCTTCCTGTGCGGGAAGGCGTTATATAGCAGGAGGCTGGTCAGTAAATTTCGCCTTGGGTCCGTATTTACTAAGCCGGGTAATATCACCAGTGTTCGACAAATCCATTCACCTACAGGCCCGTGGCGACCTCCTCATAGCCACCCAAGCAGGGCGGGATTGGGGACGGGAATGGGTGGCGAGTAGATTTTTTGGTTCGGCGGGTAGATTTTTGGGTGATTTGTCAACCACTGAATATCACTATACATCATACAGCCCATTCAAGGCGCCAGGAGCCTGGTGTAAATATGGCCCCTCTTGGTCCATTCGCTTCAGTCGACTACAAGGTGCCTTTTGGCATTGGAATGTGTCTTATAGCCAAGCATTGTGTCGTAAATATGGCCCGATGTCCCATAATACTAAGCAGTCTTCTGCCAGAAGGTATCTTCCAGCCTACTCAAGTCAGGTCATGGAAGGTGCCTGCCAGCACCAGGTGTCCTAGTAAATATGGGCCTTTTTTTACCTACAGTGTATGAAAAGGGTTCAGGACCATATTTACTAAGGCGTGCTACTCCTCAACAAACCTTCTGGAACATACCTAGGGGCATATTTACTGAAGCCTCCCGGCTGCAAAACCAGTACAAAAAAACAGCCGTATTCATCAGAGAAATGGATTCCCACAGAAAGCGATGGGCCTTGGTTAAATCTGGTGTCATTCTTTTGCGCACATTTTGCCGCAGTTGTGCAGCCGGGACACTGCGGTAAATAACCCCCATATTTTTCCGTGTGTAGGAAACAGGGGGTCTCCGGAGCTGAACCCTATTCATTTCATCTCTGGGGACCCCTGCTTACTAGAGAAGGTAACAAGACTCACTGTCGCCGGCGCCGTGGTTCAAGAAGCAAAAGTCAGTGGCGCCAGTGACAATGTCTGCCGCGATCGAGTTGTGGGGGGAGCATGGGGGGTCCATGCTTCCAAATGGGAGCCCCCCTACCCCGTCTGTTGCCCCCGATCGCCGCGGTCACCAGACAGTGGGTGGCAGTGGCAGCGAAGACACTTAGTCTGGCTACCTCTGTAAGTGGTGCCAATTCCAGTGAATGGGCCAAAAGGACAACTCAGTAAATATGCCCCCGGGACAGTAACCATTAGGCCACTCCTCGGCCCATTCTAATATAAGCTTCAAAATAAAGTGTTTGCTAGCAGGGCCGGTGTAAAGGTATCAGGCACAATAAGTGCTCCATCAGTCAGGCGCCCCATAAACAAGTTTTTAAAGGAATCTTTTGTATGTCATTGGACTTGCCCGACAGAATCCACTCTCTCTCTCCCCCCACCTCTCTCTCACCCACTCCTCTCTCTTCCCCCCACCTCTCTCTTTCCCACCCCACCCCTCTCACTCCATCTCCCCTCTCTCGCTTCCCCCCAATCCTCTCTCCCCCCCATTCCTCTCTCTCTCTCCCCCCACCCCTCTCTCACCCCCCTCTTACTCTGTTTTTCCACCACCCATCCACCTCCATTTTTGCACCTCCCCTCGCCCTTTCCCCGCTCCATTTTTTGCCCCCCCCCCTTTCTTTCTCACTTCGTTTTTGCACCCTTCCTGTTTTTATCCCCCCCTCCACTGACCTGAATAGCAGTTCCTGCTGCAGAGGAGCACGGCATAGGGAAGCAGCAAGCTCTGTTCCCGGCCTCTGCTGCTGCCCCCCAGCATAGTGACTGCCCCGGCCTCTGCTGCTGCCCCCCAGCATAGTGACTGCCCCAGCCTCTGCTGCTGCCTCCCAGCATAGTGACTGCCCCGGCCTCTGCTGCTGCCCCCCAGCATAGTGACTGCCCCGGCCCTGCTGGCTAGATTCAATCGCTCTTTTACTTGCCAATAATACAGAGACCATGTAATACAATCACAGAAGAGGCAGCAACAGTGCAGCAGGCATATTAGTTACAACTGGAGCATATATGTATCTGTTCTGTACAAGCTCTGGGAGAGGGAAGGTGCATTACTGGAGGCTCGTATAACAGTTCTTGATAGGTGGTGTTCAAAATATTATATACACAGTAGTGGCTCCAAAACTAATGCACATGGTCATGTATGAAGAATGACCATGTCGGTCTAGCCAGAGACAACGAACCTCAGATTCTACAGTAGGTAGTAAAGATGGCTGATGGCAGGAATAACTATACCCCTATATCTTTGCTTGCTAGTATTAGAATATGTTCTGCTGTAGTATTCAGAGTATTATTCTGAAATCAATAGCTAAACGGTTAAGTTCCCCATGAATAAACGTTCACCCATCACTTACTTTTGACGTAACAGTTGGTCCTGGAATTAATATGGCGCCCGCGGAGTAATGAGAATTGCTTTGCCTATTTCCACAGATGGAGAAGAAAGACGTCTCGGAAGACAAGGAGGATATAGAAGGGAATTTGCTTCGGCCGACTGGTGTATCACTCCGGGGGGCTCACCTCACGCTGAAGGTTTACCGAGCGGAAGATTTGCCGCAGAGTAGGTGTTTGGAGATAAAAGGCGATAACTGTGAAACCCAAACCTGGACCATGTCCTAGCCAGGAATAGTGATATATTCAGGGGACCATGGCCCATGTTTACTGAGCAGTGCTACGTCAAAGACACCTTCTGGGGACAGGGGACACCTTACAGCCCCATTGGTTTGAATTGGGGCCATGTTTACTTAACTGTTCCGGAAGGTGTGTTATGGAATAGCACCAGTTCGTAAATATAGACCTATATATCAGACGGACGGTTAGCATCATTAATACATCCTACTGTTATGTTGGGACATGTAAAGAGCTCTCTAGCTTCTTCTATCGCATTAACCACCCTTTAAATGACATGTATACAACCACCCCTTAGATGACATGCATATACCCACTCCTTAAATGACATGCATATACCCACCCCTTAGATGACATGCATGTAACCACCCCTTAAATGACATGCATATACCCACTCCTTAAATGACATGCATGTACCCACCCCTTAAATGACATGCATATACAGTAACAACCCTTAAAGTACACGTTCGTATAATTTAACTTTAATATCATGGAATTCATCGACAAATTATGAATACCTCTTGTGGGGTCTATATGACCAAAATTAATGGGTTGGAGTTTTACACAAAACACCCCCAAAAGGGCAGTCCCATTTAGCTAATAAAATAACATTGGAGGAACAGTTTAACAATGTAGTTAGCCTCAGTATGTAAATGTTCCAGAGATTCCCTGTCCGGAACTCTCTGTGTTAGACCCTCTTCTGTATCACACCCTACGGATTATTCACCTCTGACCTTCAGTGAGGTGGCCGTAACTTTGCCCATATTTGGAATTTTAGTAAGGCTGCTACACAGTTACTTTTCTTTTAATATACGCAGCCTTTGATTACCTTTACTGAAAACTAATTACCTAAGCTGCCGATCGATTAGTTCTCCCGTGATCGGTCAGCATAGATCCTGCTTCCCAGGGTTCACTAACTGCTTTTCAGTTTCAAATCAATCCTTCAGTCAGTGTAACTCAGCAGCTACAATGTATCCTTATATTACTAATGTAACATCTATTGTTACAGTTTGTAGCTCAAACTGCTGGGAATATTGGCAACAAATGATCACAAACAGAAAAGTGTTACAAAGATCTTGCACTGCTGGGGAGGTGGGATAAACCTGCTATAGAAATCAAAGGATGCTCCGTATATTAAAGGGACGAGAGAACGGGCTAATGATTACATTATGCAAGTTTCTATAAGAACAACCATTTAGTGGTCATAAATAATTAACATTGTAACACAACAGCACTGTACAGGCATACCCCGCATTAACGTACGCAATGGGACCGGAGCATGTATGTAAAGCGAAAATGTACTTAAAGTGAAGCACTACCCTTTTCCCACTTATTGATGCATGTTCTGTACTGCAATCGTCATATACGTGCATAACTGATGTAAATAATGCATGTGTAACAGGCTCTATAGTCTCCCCGCTTGCGCACAGCTTCGGTACAGGTAGGGAGCCGGTATTGCTGTTCAGAACGTGCTGACATGCGCATGCGTGACCTGGCGTTTGCCTATTGGGCGATATGTCCTTACTCGCGAGTGTACTTAAAGTGAGTGTCCTTAAACTGGGGTATGCCTGTACAACATTTACTTGAATATTTACTGTAGCTGGGCCAGCAGCATCTTCCTTATCCCCCGGTTTGCAGCACTGGGTCCTCATTGTAAATTGGAATGAAGCTCGGGTTCTTGGGAGAGAAAAAAACCTGTTTTGATTTTCTATTGAATCCTCCCAGTGAGCATTCCTGCCTGTAAAGGATTTATTCATTTCAGATATGTAGCGAAAGGAGAACATGCTGAGTCTCAACGTAATATTAATAACTTTTATTTCATGATCTCAGTAAAGATCCCATAGAAAACAGTTAGGGGTTTTTTTTTGGTGTGGATTTTGTTGCTCCAGTTTTGCTGCTTCAGCACACGACCCCCTAAGACGTCTGCCAAACCCAATGTCATCATTAAACCTACACGGGATGAGGAGTGAGGCCCTGAGTCTTGGCTGACTGAGGCTTATTCCGGCTTTAAAAGAATAGCTCAATACCACAGTCCTTTCTTCCAGTGGACGACGCTGTGCTAGATAACGTCAAGCAGATCTTTGGCTTTGACAGCAATAAGAAAAACCTGGTCGATCCGTTTGTGGAAATCGGTTTTGCCGGCAAAATGGTAAGTAAAAGTCTGCGTGATGGGCTGGTCTGTGTGCCTGAACATGGCTCTAATCCAGGGGTGCGCAAAGTGGGGGCCGCGGGATTTTCTAGGGGGGGCGCACCGGTTGGAGAGGCCCCGTGCTCTTCCCCCAAGGCATTAAATTAAATGCCGGGGGAGGCGCGAGGCCTCTGCAACTTCTCTTACTTGCTCTCTGCCGGTTCTTTGGCGAGGCGTCGCCATGACAACGTGGTGTCGTATGACGCCACCGAAGCCCGGGAGCATGTAGGGGGTACGCGAGCAGGGGGGGAAGCGCAGGTAGGGGGGGGGCAACTGAAAAGTGTGCGCACCCCTGCTCTAATCCGCCCTAAAAACTGGATGCTGAGATTATGTTTCATGTTTGCTAATCCGTCTTCTGCCGTCAGACACCTTCTGGGGCCTAGTAAACACGGCCTATACTTTTTAATAGACAGTTCCGTCATCAGCTTCGGAGAAGCGGTCACATGATCGCGAGTGCCGGAGGGATCCAAGGCACTGTAAGGGTTAAACTGTGAGAGCATTATTGGGGTAAAAACTACCCATTTTTGCGCATGTCGCCTCATTCGGAAGCACTTTTTGCATGTGCAAACCTTGGAAAAATCGGCTGTTTTGACGCATTTTGCAATTCTGCGCGTTCTGCAATTGATGTATATGCAAAATGCCATGCGCAGGCTGCTCATTAAGCAGGTCCCAGCCATGTATACGCAAAGTGGGGAGACAAGACGCACCCTGGGACCGTCACCCGGGAACCTGGCATCATTTTTATCTGCATATGTCCCAGGTATCTCAGGTGTGTCCCCAGGTGGGTTTCTCTCTCTCACACATAAGATGACAGAGATTGCCACAAACTCACACATTATCATTGGGACCCCTTTATTAACCTCTTTGCTGCCACAGCAATGCAGACCTCTCTGGCAGTGAACGGGACCATTATCCCTGCAAGTGAACGGAACAGCTAACAACTATAATTCCCACCACAAGGTGGTGCTCTTGTTTTGGATTATTCCAAGGCTGTTACTAAAACGCAAAATCAATTTGTGCCTCTGTTTTCCCTAACTTTCCACCACGGGTGTAATTCCTCTTAACTACCACTAGGATGAACGGTGGTATAAACCAATTTAATAGGGGTGGGATATGTGCAACTTGGACAAATAGCAGACAAATACTCCTGTGCAGTGTAGCTCGTGTATTTATTGCAAATAAAAATCCCCCTTGTGAGCATAGACACATGTCTCAAACAGGCCCAAAACCCTGCCTTTCCCCATTATCTCTTAGCATACTGTACAATGCTTCCACTGCACCGATGGATTCTGGGTAATGACATGCAAATGAGCACTTGCACATGCCTGACTTATTAGAAAGGAGGATACTGTATATTTGGGGAAACGTGCCATTGACCCTCCAGAGTTGGTACCTGTACCCCGACCAGGGTTTGACATTCTAAAGGCTGGTGTGGATTTATTTGGGGATGCGATCACTTATTCCTAACACAGAGGCGGCCAACTCCAGTCCTCAAGGGCCACCAACAGGTCAGGTGTTAAGGATGTCCCTGCTTCAGCACAGGTTGCTGCCAGAGTCACTCTACTCTTTCCTAGATCTGTCTCCGCGTCTCCCCTGCTGAAATCCCTCTCCTGGCTTCCGATCAAATCCCGCATCTCACACTCAATTCTTCTCCTCACTTTTAAAGCTTTACACTCTTCTGCTCCTCCTTACATCTCAGCCCTAATTTCTTGTTATGCACCATCCCGACTCTTGCGTTCTGCTCAATGATGTCTTCTTTCTACCCCCTTTGTATCTAAAGCCCTCTCCCACCTTAAACCTTTCTCACGGAATGCCCTTCCCCTCAATACCTGACTAGCACCCTCTCTATCCACCTTTAAGACCCATCTTAAGACACATTTGCTTAAAGAAGCATATGAATAGCACTGTGGATAATCCTGAACACATGATACATAAAGCTTGGCCCCCTGCAGACACACTTACCAGAACTCCCTCCTACTGTCTCTGTACGTTCTCCCTACCTACCAACTAGACTGTAAGCTCCTCGGGGCAGGGACTCCTCTTCCTTAATGTTACTTTTATGTCTGAAGCACTTATTCCCATGACCTGTTATTTATATTATCTGTTATTTATATGATTACCACATGTATTACTACTGTGAAGCGCTATGTACATTTATGGCGCTATATAAATAAAGACATACAATACAATACAATCAGCGGCTCAGCCAATGACTAGCGAGGAATTAACAGGACAGAGGGACATAAAGAACCCTTGTCGGCTGCATTTGGCCGTTTGTCACTAGTTTAGGAGCCCTGATTTAGTCTCATAAAGTCCATTTACAATTATTTATATTTAAATACATGTTCATATATATATATTTATATTAAAATACATATATGTTATATATATTTTACAGATACACATTCAGAGAACAAAATGTGCCTTAACCCTCGGAAAAAGCACAGGACAGCCCAATACACGTAAAATATTCAGCACCTGGCTTTTATTTATTTTCTGTATTTACATTTTTTTGCTTACAAATCATATTATACACATTGCATCAACACCATTATTTATTACTGAGGAAATAGCAGGCATCTTTTTTTTCATCTATTCCCCAAATCTTCAATACTTAAAACAAAAGAGAAGGTCCGAGTCACTTTTTAAAGCGACAACAACACAAAGAGTAATGAGTATTAGAGGTAAATGCCTTGCCACACAGGACACATCTGCACTTCATTGAGAAACACATGTTGCCAGCACTTAATGCATCCTTGGTACTGTACGCTGCTACTGTATGACTTGACCCTAGATGGCATGCCTGTGTTTCTGCCCATCTTACAGCTCTGCAGCAAAATCATGGAGAAGAATGCCAACCCTCAGTGGAATCAGAGCATCACGCTGCCCATCAGGGTGAGGATAACCCAGACAGAAACGGCGTTAATACACATCATGCCTGTGTGTAAATGATCTCTGTAAACCAGGCGTCTCTCTCTCTTTCTTCCCTCCCACCAGTTTCCGTCCATGTGCGAGAAGATGAGGATACGTGTCACCGACTGGTAAGTCTACGTAACCTGTACTGTACATAAATACCGTGTGTTAATACTCTACCGCAGGGGCGGCCAACTCCACTCCTCGAGGACCAGCAACAGGTCAGGTTTTAAGGATATCCCTGCTTCAGCACAGGTGGCTCAACCAGCACTAGCTTCAGCACAAGTAAGAGGAGCGGTGGTGAATACCGTGTAAAAAAGGAAAATGACATAGTGCAACAATTCCCAACCTCCTGGTTTCTTACAATATGGGATTGTGCTCCATATTAATTTGTTCTTACAGATTCAGTGGCCATAAGTGCAATGGTTGAACAAGGCGTTTTTACGGCAGGCGTCTGTCATGCACCTATCGGCTGAATTTGTAATCTCTATTTTTATCAGTATGTGGACTGTGCTCTGTGTGTCTGTGCAAAGTAGCATCAGTTAGTTGCAGGAGGTTCGCATGGGAAGATACAGGGAGTGTGTCATTGGTCAAAACCAAGTCATTGTTGAATCATTTCTAGAAACAGTCAGTGTGTTCATCTTTTAGAGACCATTGCGTCTCTCCACAGGCATTTTGTATTCCTCCCAGGGTAATCATCTTTCATCATGTATACATGTTACAGGGTTAGCGTTTTCGGTGCACTAACCACAGATAGTCAACTGGCCCCTTCACTTGCCCGTAACCTTCATTCTCCAACTATGATCGTCATTTCATTATACATGACAGCACAACGGTCAGGATGCCAGGGCTCAAGGGCTATCGACTCCATTAGCAATGTTTCATAATAAAAGGGGACCTGTGATCTTGGGTTTCTTCGTTTGCTCATGTCCTATCTCCTATATGCTTGCAGTGAAACAGAACTTCACGTTCTCCTCCAGCCTTAAAGCGTGGTCCTCTGTTCTGCAAAAATTGCTGCTCCTACAAACACTGTAGATCTTCCAAGACCACCCAGCGTTAGGTCCCGAGGAGTGAATTAAAACGCGAGATCTTGGAAGGGAAAGTTCATGGTTTGGGGACACTGCATGGTACCACCCGGTGTGTGTCCCCCGTTTTATATGACTAGAAGGTTGGACCTGTAAAAGGAATCACTTACAGAATGGAGCCTCCATTGGGATCTGGTCCCCAAGTTCTCCTTTTCTAAGCGCGCACAGGTGGCTAACCACTTGTTAAATGTGCTCACCCCGAGCTTTGTCAGCCCCGGTTTCCAAGTGATTTATTCACACACGATTTGGGCAGCTGTTAATAAAGACGACGCGGTGTGTGCGAGCCAACTCAATGAAATGTGGTAGACCACTTTAATACGGAGGAAAGAAATGACATACTGTATACATGCGTATGAGCGTATATCGCTTTCTGTTTATTTTTAGGCGCTTTGTTTTTTTTTCTTTCTTCCAATTTTAGTTTCAAACCACCTGAGTATTTCTAAATCGCCAAGAACTTTAAAGCAAAGTTATTAGAACATAATATATTGTATGCTGTATCAATTTATATATAGCAATAATCTAGAATTCAGATGTTCCTTAAACATTCAGTTCCATGGGGCGTCTTCAGCCCGTTCTCTTTTAATGGGCTGCTGATCTCTATGCTACTGAAGGGGTTAATGCTATGCTACTGAAGGGGTTAATGTTTTAACAGAATTAGAGTAAAATAAAGAATTGCCAATGTATCCTACTGATGGCACCTGTAGGGTCACAGCAGCTTTTCAATGTTTACAGGGGCCCCTCACAAATGCTCTAAAAATAATAAAACTGCAGTTGATCTGCTGGTGTCCTGTCCCCTCTCATTATAACTCTATAACATGCTGCTCCGCTGGAAACTCTTGTCTTTGCCAAACTGTGTGTACTTGGATTCAGAAACGGTGTCCTGCTATGGAATCACACACTGTGCGCCTTGTCACAAGTGTGACTGCAAGTTCAACTCTCAGGCCCAGATTCACTCTGGTCTGTAATTCCCCAGTTGTGATCTAGCTAAACTAAACATATTAGTTTCTTTGAGGAGGTACTGTAAGTAGGAATTTAGGGTAATGCAGTTGATGTGGTCTAGTTAGATTTTGCAAAGGCTTTTGATACGGTTAAACAAAAGAGGTTAGTGTACAAAACAAAGCAAATTGGACTCGGTAAGAATATTTGTGCCTTGATTGAAAACTGGTTGAAGGATACAGTAGACAACATGGAGTTGTCGCACATGAAACTTTTTCAAGTTCAGCTAAAGATGGGGATGGAGAACGTCAAGGATCACTACTGAGACCCCTGCTTCTTTTAACTTGTTTATTAAGGACTGTGAGGTTTTCATAGAGAGCAAAGTCTCCATCTTTGCTGATGACATTAGATTGAGTAAGGTATTAAAATCAGGACAGGATGTATTTTCTCTCCAAACTTTGTTTAATACAGATAAATGTTAGAATATGCATTTGGGAAACAAAAATAAACAGACGACTTACAAATGAAATGGAAAAAAATTAGGACAATCCTTGATGGAGAAGGATATAGGAGTGCTTGTAGACAGCAGGCTTAGCAATGGTGCCCAATGTAAGGAAGTAGCTGCAGAGAACAAAGAAGATCTTATCTTGCATTAAATGGGGTATTTATGGAAGGGAAGTAAACATAATTACTGTATGCCACTGTATAAAGCATTAGTAAGACCACACTTTGAATACAGAGTACAGTTTTGGTTACCACTCCATAAAAAATACATTATGGAACTAGAAAAAGTTCAGAGAAGAGCCAGCAAATTAATAAAGGGAGTGGAAAATCTGACTTGTGAGGAGAGGCTAGCTAAATTAGATTTATTTACATTAGAAAAGAGGCGTCTTAAGAGGGGATATGATAACTATATACAAATATATTCAGGGACAATACAAGGAGCTTTCAAAATAACTTTTAGAATATCTTTTTAGAAAGGTATACAGGGATATACCAAATAAGTAAACATGGGAAGGATGTTGATTCAGGGAGAAATCGGATTACTATAAATTGAGTCAGGAAGGAATTTACTTTTTCCCCTTATGATACATCATTGTCACTGTTTTTTTGTTTGGTTTTGTTTGCCTTCCTCTGGATCAAAATACTGGAAATACAAATATAGCATAGGTATCTGTCGTCTAAATTTAACACAGGTTGAACTCAATGGACATACAGTATGTCTTTTTTCAACCTCATCTACTATGTAACCGGAGAAAAAGGGATTAACAAGCGGTGCCAATTGTTCACTGTTTTTTAATAAAATTAGATTCACAGATGGATATTTTTAGGGATTTTGGACAGTTAAAAATTTGGCCGAATGCACCTCAATCCGCTGACATTTTTCCTTTGTGGGAATGTCATAGCATCCGCCCATGAGAAGTTCTGGGTGAATCGAATGTCACATCATTTGCAAACAAATGTGTAGACATTCTCATGCAAATACAGTAGTGGCGACCGGCAGAATTGCCAGCATTTGTTCAAAGGTACTGTAGGCGAATGTCTATTTTTTAGACATGATATTTACGGCTGAAAGGAACTCCCTGTGACGATGCTCGTCTCCGATCAGGAAGCGGACCTGCAGGGCTGAGGTAGGGATGCCAATTAACCGACCAGAGCCAAGGAGTCCTGTTAGAGTATCCGTTGTCAGTAAGCAGGCAAAGGGTCAGGGCAGGCGGCAGTTGTGCAGAATCTAGGTGGCAGGCAAAAGGTCAGGGCAGGCGGAAGGCAGCGAGGTCGGGGTCACGGTTTGGGGTCAGCAACAGGAATTCCAAATGAACAGGGAAGCCACAGGGATAGTCAAGCCACACGGAAGGCTCGGGAATCAGGAAGGCTCAAGAACTAGAGCCCAGGGTGGCCAGGAACACAACGAAAAGTATACAATGTTCAGGCAGGGGCTGGAAGTCACGGGCTGCTATTTAAGCCCTTGAACAGGTGCAGCCAATATAGCAGGCTGACAGTCATCAAAATGTCCACAGCAGCCAGGTAAGGGCAGGTTCCAGCCAAAGCCTGGACTGGTACCCCTACACTCTCACATCCGCAGTGAACTTGGATGTCAGTTCAAGATTCACCCATTTATAGTGCCAAGCTGTAAGGCATCCAGGCCCATGTTTACTAAACAATCTTTTACCTGTTGATTTCAGTAGGCTGTGCGGTGTCTTCCAGCACTAGAAGGTGCCCTGTGGCAGGAGACTGCTGAGTAAATATGGTCTCATATCTCATTCTCGTCAGCGGGGCATGAGGTGCCTTATGGCTTAGCATTGCTTATTCAATAAGGACCTTTATGTCTTTCCACTTTTTTTGCAGGATGTCCTGTAGCATCATTCAAATGTGGTTGCCAAGAGAACCTTACTTAGTTTTTTTTAATTGTCGTGGTGATGGCACACACAAGTTTGGCATGATCTTTATTCTTTTTGATAATTTTATTCTTATGACTTCAGGGATCGTCTCACCCACAATGACATCATTGGTACCACCTACTTGAGTATGTCGAAGATCTCAGCTCCCGGAGGTGAACTTGAAGGTAGGAACACATCTTGTTTAAATGAAGCGCTTTCAGGATTTTCCTTGGTTTTTGGTGCCTGGCTTCTGGTCGTGCTGGTGTTTTGGTGAAATAACAACTGCAACACTTGGTGCTAAATTCATGTCGTGGTGAGCATGGGGCTCCATAGCTAGTGCCTGGAATTGGAATGTGCATGTACAACCTTGACTGCACGTTATACTTACAGTAACTTTAGGTTTAATTCAATGTTTAATGGTAAAAATGTAAAAAACCTTACTGTACTGTAGTGCCAGGTTTAGGAAGTAATTTAAGAAAAATAAGCTTCTATTCTGCATACTTTTCTAGTTTACTTGTATCTATTTTGTATATTTGTTATTTTGCAGCAGGTTATTGTAGTTGGCTAGACCTAATAATAATAATACATATTTTATTTGATAAACAGGAGTTAAACAAGGAGGTAATTTCACTTTCCCAAGGTCATAAGAATCTGAAGCAATTAATCAAGACTAATGAGTAGTTGTAAAGTTTATTTGTTAATGTACTGTAGGGCAGAGGTGCGCAAACTGGGGGGGGGGGGGGTCGGGTGCAACATTTTCTGGGGGGAGGGCGCGGAGCTTACAGAGGCCCCACGCTCTTCCCCCAAAGCATTTAGATTAAGGGGGTTGGGGGGAGAGCAGGCAGGGTGGCGCAGACGGAAAAGTTTGTGCACCCCTGCAGAAGGAGATAAGAATTCAGGCTGGCTCGGAATAATACTCAATATATATATATATATATATATATATATATATATATATATATATATATATATATATATATATATATATATATATAAAATCTGACTTGGACTGATCTGTAACATAAACAGTGAAAAATGAACAAGATAACACAATACATTTTTCTTTAACTTCTGGTACTTTTCTGGTTGTTAAAAGTTATTAAAAGGACTGTCTTTTTGTTAATAGATCGGGTTGGGTACAAGTAGAAAAGGCATGGGGATGTTTTAGATTAGTTTGTTATTCCCTCCCCCCCCTGTGGTCTTAGCTGATTCTTAGCAAAAAGGGTGTCAGAAGTAGGATTATTCTAAGAAAACAACATGTAAAGGGGAATGCGTAATAACTAATCTCCTACACTGCCATTGTATGGTTCTGGCAGCGTCTGGAAGTATCTCTTACATTTTGTTAGTCCGCTTCTTCCAGGGTCTCACCTTTACGTTCACCAGCACTGCTACTATTTAATGTGCCGTGATGCGGACTCACCGTCCCTTGGGCAGATTATAGCTCCATTCCAGTGGGGCAATAATCTTCTTGAGTTGAGGGAAGATGCCTCCACAGCATAACGAATTGGAGCTGCTGTCTAAAAGGGGAGCTCATTTATCATGGCCCAGATGGGATACTAAAATGACATAGTTTATTTAACATTATATTGTGGGCTGATTACATTTTAATTCAGTGTTATCAATAAATGACATCACTGCATTTTTTATAGATACCGAAAGGCAGACACGGATTTTATATGTAAATTGACGCAACATACCGTATGTGTAAGTGTGATGCAAATCAGGATTTAGGAATGATCCCTCATGGCCAGAAATAGGGCAAAACTCAATGCCTCATTGAAGTAAAACAAAACCCCCCATACATTACCTGTGATTACATGACATCATTTGTTGCCTAAAGTTATATTAATATACACATATTACAGGGGTTCTCAACTCCAGTCCTCAGGACACCGCAACAGGTCAGTTTTTCAGGATATCCCTGCTTCAGCACAGGTGGCTCAATCTTCGACTGAGCCACTGATTGAGCCACCTGTGCTGGGGCAGGCACTTATTGAGCCACCTGTGCTGAAGCTGGGACTGATTGAGCCACTTGTGCTGAAGCTGGAATATCCTTAAAACCTGACCTGTTGGGGGGGGGGGGGGGGAGGTCTTGAGGACTGGGTTGGAGAACCCACTGTCGTATTACACTGTGATCCTGGTAATAAGCTTTCCCCAGATTTCGTAAGTGGGTATCGGGGAAGGTCATTTGTGTGGAGGGATCCTGTTTGTAGAACCTCTTCCACCAGATGAAGAGACCTCTTTAGTCTCGAAGGCTTATGCACAAAACAACATTGCATGATTGATCTGTTGGCCTATTAAAAGGTATCACAATCTACGAGGTATCTCACTCTTTCTCCGACCAATGCGGCTACTACCCCCCCCCACCCTTAATGTAGATTCTCTTCCCGAAGCATATGGAAAATGTATGCTTTGGCATGGTATACTTTTCTGTTCTCAGACCTATCAGGGCGTTTCTTGGACAAGCAATGAATATCCAGTTTATTCGCATTTAGATGTGATAGAAAGTACACTGGTAATTCCTAAAAAAAAACGGTGTAGTCAATTGCCCCGAAAGAGAGGTTAGAAAACCCTTTCTCTAAATAAAAATTGATTTAAATGTTTAAAGAAGGAACAGCTCAAACATTTGAGCAGCTGCTGACAGAAGAGGAGAGTATAGCATAGTTTTGCCCGTATACTACCTCTGAAATATGATGGAGTACAGTTTTTGGTGCCCTTCAATATTAAAGGTCTGCTTAAAATGTAAAGTGTGAAACGAAGAACCCCCCCCCCCCCAAATTGGAAAAGGGGCTGGAAAGGACTTCTGCAGAATGACTCTCCAAAGTAGTATTGCTCTCTTTGTCTCTTTGAACAAGAGCTATTTAAGAGGTTATATGATTACTTCTTACAAATATATCCACTTTTGATGCAAAGAACTTGCACCACACTTAACATGTCACAGGGGGACCAGCTGAGGATACAGAAAAGGAGATTTCACCAGCAGCAAAGGGAAACACTCTAGTTGCAGATATATTGCACTGTAGATATATCCAGTTAATACATTAGCAGCTTAGTTTTAAGATTCATATGAATATCCCAACATTTATGCCTGTTTATTATTCCTTTCATTCTACTGCCTATACAAAGTACATAACTAAATTAAACAGAATCCTTTTATAGCCTTAATATTGTAATAGTGCTTACAGTTGTATACCGATTGTTACTTGGGATCATTTTGCTCTGTTTGTCATGGCATTTTCGCTGGGTTTCTTGCACCCCCAAGTCGCCACAAGCCCTAGCTTCAGATCCACATTACTTATCACGTTTCCCTCCTCTAGGATACTTTCTTTTCAATAGGTCATTTTGTTTATTTCGTTTCATTCTGTAGCATCCTGCATGCTTGGCATGGCAACGATAACCCTGGCGTCACCCTATAACTAACCAATGTACCATTGTGGTTACTAGAGATGGATGAACCTGTCGGAATCTGACAAGCGGATTTTCCCGGCTTTTCAGACCAAATCTGATCGCCGCGCCGACATCCCAAATCGAATTTCAGCAATTGTACCCCGCGTGGATTCTTCAAAATCCCTCCATAGGGCTGGGATCCTCTGACTTGAATGAATCTGACAGTTGGATTTAACATAAATCTGGTCCACGGAACTTGTTTATATCGAATCGGATGTCAGATTCAACATCAGCGCGCCACTATTTATATAATCCTCCTCCCCCTATTAGAATTCCGCTGGTCGGATTCAGATTCCGTTTGCAAGTTCGGATCCTAAATCAGTCGGACGAGTTTCCGATAGTATAAAAAAAATCTGCCTTTTTACCACGAATCCACGGAAATCAGTGGTAGAAAGGTTCTGGCCAATCAGCGTCAGATTTGGACGGAAAATTTGCCCATCTCTAGTGCCGACTAATATTTATAGCTGTTTTTGTTTAATAGTATTTTGCATCTGCATGTCATATAAACTATTATCAAATGCAATTAATAAGACAATTAAGATCGGTATCATCTTCTGTTTATGTCCTCTGGGTACCAAATATTTCACAATAGGACATCGAGATCAGAATGCCAGGAAATGCTTACATTGCCTACAGGGGTTTTTTTTTTCCTGACTAGAAAATTATTACTTTTGGGAAATAAGAACATTGAATGTTGAACCTAATTTTAGAATTTCTTATTCGAGATGAATAGTCCTTGCCTAAAGTCCACAAAAATAAGAGTAACAAAAAGATAAGAAAAAAAAAAGAACCAAGGCTCTCTGAGAAAGTGTTTAGAAGCGTGAAATGCGTCAGGGGTTCTCTCTGCCAATAAACTGATTTTAATATTTTTGAGCGATCCAGCCTTTCTTTTGAGCAATAGCTTTGCACCGTTTTTTTCTTCTCCCACGGGATTCGACTTCCGGTAACAAAAAGATAAAAGTGCAATGTTGGTACTTAATTTGGTAGTATGTCATTAAGCATACTGTCGTGTGCCCGTTAGAGCTGGCCAGTACACATGGGTTTGCTGGTTTACACGAGACGTTCTATCAAACGCTCAAACCAAAAATATAGTCTGATTTTCGAACCTTTTTATAGTGGTAAAATCAAACTTTTTTTCCCACTAAATTTTGCATTAAAAAATAAATAAAAGTTTTGCTTGCTTTCCAAATTCTAGTCTACCCCGTGTTCAGGAAAAGAAAGGGACCCCTTCCGTTTCCCATCATATCTGACCCCTGTTAACACCTGCATAATATCACTGTAATAAGATGTATGTATCCGTTATCTCCTCTACCATTTCTAACCCGTCTCCATTTCTTTGTGCTTCAGATGAGACCCCCGGAAAGGCGTTGCTGGCGTCTAACTGTACGTCCTGTAAAACCAACGCGTTTTATGAGCAAACAATATCGTGGGTTTGGTAAACACATTTGTAATGGATGTGGTGGGATAAAATCATACGGGTTTGAAGGCAAAAGGATTTTAGTTCATTGAAATGAAAACCAGGGCCCCAATATTTACAGCGCTCGTGGTGTCTGTTTTAGTCAGGTACCTTGACAACTGCAAAATGTGGTCGATCCAATGTTTTTTTTATTTATTATTACTTTGCCATATTGGAGCTATTCCAGAAGGTGACATGAGTTCTCCAGCGTTGGAAGAGTTGTGTACAACAGGGGTTCTCAACTCCAGTTCTCAAGAACTCCCAACTGGTCTGGTTCTAGGGTTCTAGGTGGCTCAATCAGTGGCTCAGCCTTTTCTGGAGCAGGGATATCCTTCAACCCTGACCGGTTGAGGGCTCTTGAGTACGGACTGGAGTTGGAAACCACTAGTTTAGACCATACAAATGATGGTAGTGTGTGCTTGCCATTGTGTTGCAGACCTCTCTGACTCTGAGAAGGGTCCAGGACAGAATGCCAGGACGTGCTGTCGGTGTTTGTTGATGATTACTGATACTGTCAGTGTTAACAGTGCTATACAAAGGGAGGGTGAGCATGATAGATACCAGCCCCAAAGCAGTCTCCATCATCTCTATATTGCAGAGGGCAATATAGAGACTGGTCCAAGGCTAACTGGAGGCAGTTTTGTCAATTGGATGTAGCATTGGGCTCCCTTGTCTGTTGTTGTATTAATAAAACAGGTTAATAAATGTTCTATTGCGATACTAAACACGAAAGCAGTTTGTTTATTTCCCCAATGATTAAAGGTGAAGGTACCAGGTGCCCTCATGCTGCTAGCTGTTGCTTGCGGAGCCCGCCATATTGTTTCCCCAGGAGGGAAGTTTAAACCCGGTATCTACAATGGTATATTTCTCGGGAGCTGAGAGGTCCCGGCACTCAAAAATTAGCATTCTTCAGCTCCAGAAACCTCCTCCCTTTCGTTTCCAAATATGTAAAAATATATACATTTCCCAGGTGGAGATTGCTGCTTTTGAAGGATTCTGCAGTTTAAGGCTGAAAAATCATTGGAGTTTGTTTGCCGTCTGCATTAACCACTGCGAAGGCTGAGGTCCTGTGTGGTTGTTATTACAGACGTATGAATCTGCTTTAGTTCTCTTTAGAAAGAAAAGGCATCCGTAGTGGCCAACCTCTGCAGACTCTTTCCAGGGGCATTTGGATGAGACAGGAAATATCGTCCGCTTACAAGTACTTTGGGTTGTGTTAACATTTTGCAGGGAGGAAGTAGAAAACAAGGCACTTTTCAGCCAATATAACGGGTGCAATAGAAACAGGGACAGTATACTCATGAATGTATGTGTCATTGTATTTACCTGTATATAGCGCCAACAATATACACCGCGCTTTACACAATTACAATACAAGGTAAATAAACCACAAACAATGGGGATAAGGTAAATGATAATATAAGGCTAATGGAGACCCTGCCCCTTAGAGCTTAGGGGTATGTTGGGAGGCTTACAGACAAGGTAGGAGTAAAGTGCAGTCAGGGAGGTCGGGGGCACCTTGAGTTCGTAGCAGAAGCAAAGGACATTCAATGAGATTTGAATGGGGAAAGGGAAGGTGCTTGATGAATATTGAGTGGATGAGCGTTCCATAGGTAGGGAGAGGTTCGTGAGAAAGGAGAGGGCTGTAGAGGTAAAAGATGCAAAGATGAGACAGCCTTGGGTTGAGCATATGAGGCGAATAGGGGTGTAACGAGAGATCAGCGTTGAGATATATGGAGGTGCAGAGGGGTGTAACGAGAGATTAGCGTTGAGATATATGGAGGTGCAGAGGGGTGTAACAAGAGATCAGCGTTGAGATATATGGAGGTGCAGAGGGGTGTAACGAGAGATTAGCGTTGAGATATATGGAGGTGCAGAGGGGTGTAACGAGAGATTAGCGTTGAGATATATGGAGGTGCAGAGGGGTCTAACGAGAGATCAGAGTTGAGATATAATGAGGTGCAGAGGGGTGTAACGAGAGATCAGATTTGAGATATATGGAGGTGCAGAGGGGTGTAACGAGAGATCAGAGTTGAGATATATGGAGGTGCAGAGGAGTGTAACAAGAGATCAGAGTTGAGATATATGGAGGTGCAGAGGGGTCTAACGAGAGATCAGATTTGAGATATATGGAGGTGCAGAGGGGTGTAACGAGAGATCAGAGTTGAGATATATGGAGGTGCAGAGGGGTGTAACGAGAGATCAGAGTTGAGATATATAGAGGTGCAGAGGGGTGTAACGAGAGATCAGAGTTGAGATATATGGAGGTGCAGAGGAGTGTAACAAGAGATCAGCGTTGAGATATATGGAGGTGCAGAGGAGTGTAACAAGAGATCAGAGTTGAGATATATGGAGGTGCAGAGGGGTCTAACGAGAGATCAGATTTGAGATATATGGAGGTGCAGAGGGGTGTAACGAGAGATTAGAGTTGAGATATATGGAGGTGCAGAGGGGTGTAACGAGAGATCAGAGTTGAGATATATGGAGGTGCAGAGGGGTGTAACGAGAGATCAGAGGTGAGATATATGGAGGTACAGAGGGGTGTAACAAGAGATCAGAGTTGAGATATATGGAGGTGCAGAGGGGTGTAATGAGAGATTAGAGTTGAGATATATGGAGGTGCAGAGGGGTGTAACGAGAGATCAGCGTTGAGATATATAGAGGTGCAGAGGGGTGTAACGAGAGATCAGAGTTGAGATATATGGAGGTGCAAAGGTGTAACGGGAGATCAGAGGTGAGATATATGGAGGTGCAGAGGGGTGTAACGAGAGATCAGAGTTGAGATATATGGAGGTGCAGAGGTGTGTAATGAGATCAGAGTTGAGATATATGGAGGTGCAAAGGAGTGTAAGAAGAGATCAGAGGTGAGATATATGGAGGGGCAGAGGAGTGTAGAGCCTTAGAAGGAGGAGAATGTAGTAGTTTATATGGAAATGAAAGGGAAGGCAGCAGGGAGAGTGCGGGGGGTCAGACGCCTCACGAAGACCTCACAATGTTCTGACGATTCCTCATGACTCTGGCACATTTCTTCTTTTTTTCCATTTAATTTGTACCGTCCCGGAACAAAGAAATCACCCGGAGCTGGACCCCATGTGTCTTAGAAAAGTGAGCCCACAGGGTTCAGAACATATGGACCTCGGATATCCAATCATTTTACAAAGTGTCCCACATAATCATTGGCTATGGGGACCAGTGCTCATTATTACTTCTATGAAATGTTAGGGGTTTATAGCTAAACATTCCCTGTACCATTAGGTTAAAAAAAATCTACATTTTTATAGGACCGATCCTATACCCATTTTCTTTTTGGGTATTCCCCATTTCTATCCTTTTGCCCTGTGGAAATAAAAGCCCTATTTTAGATATCCTTCTTAGACCGTTATGTTTGATGTGCACTCTGTATGTTGGGGATATTTTGTTGGTCAAAAATAGGGAAACGCGTCAGATTAGGTCAGGATTCTGGATCTAGAAAACCATTTCCACAAACAATTAGTAGAACAAAAGGATAAAGAGAACCTTTTTGTGTTAAAGGTCCCTCACCTTAAATCTGTCATATGCAATTTATTGGTTTGTGTAAAACAAAAAAGAAAGCAAAATCTTGGTGTGAATTAAAGTCCAAATAAATATAAATACAAGTAAATATAAATATAAGTAAATATAAGCAATAAAGTTCAATCCTATAACTTCTCCTCATTTAGTAAAGTAACAACTAAGGGAGAAGTCAGTAGTATAAGATATTGTATTGTACTAACAGATAGTTGATAGGTTACAAGCTTGTGAAGTTCACAGGGTTCTTCTTCAGGTATGTAAAGAATATATAATCCAAACCTGAAGAAGAACACAATGAGATGCCAAATTTAGCAACTGTCTGTTTGACCAAGAAATGGTATTAACTACCTACTACTCCTTCTCCCTCCTGTACATGCGAGAGAGGACAAATATGACTACCCACCTTTCATATTCTCCTCAGCTATCCCTCTCCTGTGTCTAATAAACATGCTCAGCCTGTTTCTGTATCTACAGAAGAAGACGCACTGCATAACATTAGACACCTAAGGACAGCTAAGAGTTAAGATAAAGATAGGTGCTGTAATTAGACCATAACTGTACGTTAATCTCTTCGTAAGAGTGAATACATCTTTAAATGAGACACTAAGATCTATATTTACTAAATGGTGTTGAGGCTTGAGGCACCTTAGAGCCCATTGAAACAAATGGCTCACTGTGGAGGTGATTGACTATGCGCCGATGTGGGATATTACACCTTCATCTAGTTTTAACAGCAATTCAAGTCAATGGCAGTTAACGCTGAACCTGGATTCGATAGCCTCCATCAGTGTTTAGTGAATCCCAACCTGTGGTCCTTAATGTTCAGATAGGTGTCCCACTAGATTCCCCGATGTTTAGCACAATTGTTTGAATCTGTCCCTGAATCCCTGTAAATGACATATTTTCCCGATGTTCTCAATCCTAGTTGATGATAGTTTGGGATTCCTTCCAACCTTTGGACCTTCCTATGTGAACCTGTATGGTAGCCCAAGGGAATTCACCGGGTTTCCAGACCCGTATGAAGAGCTGAACTTGGGGAAGGTAAGAATATGTGTTTGTTGTAGCTAAGGAGTTTTTCTTGCCCTATTTATTATTACAATACAGTAGCTTGAAAACATAGACACATTGGCCGTGTTTCACTAAAGGTCGTTAAATTGGCAATAATATTTGCACATTTAATGCCATATTCACAAAGAATTATATATGTACGATAGCCATGCATTACTAATTTGAATTCGGATGTTTGGCGATATTATTGGAGATCCATGATAGTCTGTATAGCAGTTTTCTCCCTTAATACCATGCAAGGGTTTTCTAGCCTCTTTGGTATGAAAGAGGTGGGTAGTTATAGTGTTTGGGTGTGAGGGCGATATTAAACCATTTTACCATTAAAAGTCCTTTGTGGACAACTAGCCATGGGTTGATCCAGCCTAGGTGGCCACTTGAGCTACTACGGAGAAATAATGTACATAATATGTTCTAAAATGTTTATACAGTATAACATTATTTTATCACCTATTCTATGTTGGCTGTAGTCATCTTGACTACAGTGTATGTATATTTTGGCAATTATATACATAGTCAAGAAAGGCCTAACATCAGTAGATGATAAAAATCAATGGTATTTTTTTGGTATTCGCCCAATATCGTAGTTTAGTGAATAGCATGTGAATAAGTAATGTTGTGTTGATTATTTATTTGCATGAACCACATTAAAGTGATCACTGGCGATATGACTTTAGTGAATTGATTGTTAAAAGTAATTGGCAAGATCCAATAATATTGTCATTCCCCGCAAAATATCGACTTTTAACGAGTCTAGCCCATTTTCCATGTCTATCAGGCATCTGAGTCTTGGATTGCTGTATTCAACTCTTAATTTCCACTTTAAGCATAACATATTTAAACTCACTCAATTATTAAGCAAGTATTAATGTTGCCAAAAGTGAATAAATAGTTATACAAACATAGATGCACGAGTGCTGACTCTAAAAAAAAAAAAAAGGACTTTTTTTGGCCCACTTATTGCAAAAACTAGTTTTTCTGTTTCCCAACATTGCGGTTCACTTGTGTCTGCCACGTGGATGTGCTCCAGTCACCTTTGTGGTTCATAGTTCATAGCACGGATTGCTATTATTCCACTAAAGAAGTACTTTCTCATATTTCTATATGTCATATTCCATTCAGCTTCAGGGCTTGTTCTCTGGTTATTGAATTGCCTTTTCTCTGGAAAACAGACACCATACGGTTGTGGGTTATGTAAAAAAAGAAAGGAACCAGAAAGCTTATTATACAATAAAGTGAAAAATCGTCCATGTTCCTGACACAGGTTCATCAGACCTACTCCAGTCTTCCACATACCATACAGCCAAGGCCGGCGGGTTGGCGGTGCTATCGGTATCTGTTCACGGAGCCCCGCGGTTTCAGAGGCGTTGCGCTCTACCCCACAACATTTAAACTGACTGCCGGAGGGAGAGAGGACCCTCTGTAACTCTCTTACCTTCCCCAACAGCATCATCTGGCATCTCCTTCTGCATGGTTCACTCATCATGGCATCCAATGGCGTCGCGTTGCCATGACAATGGGATGCCATGTGACTTCACATTGCCATGGGACACCTTGCCATGACAATGTGACGTCTCATGTTGCTGCGACGTCACGGGATGTCCCGTTGTTGCGGCACCATTTGACGTTATGGAGCCATGATGACTGGACCGTGCAGGGGGAGATGCCGGGAGGAGAAGATACCACAAGGTGATGCCGCCGGAGAAAGTAAGAGCCAAGGCCCCCCGCGCAGGTCCCTGCACCGAGCCCCGCAAACATCCCAGCCGGCCCCGAGGGCCACATTTACTAAACATTTTTCTGCCATACGACACCTTGCAGCACCATATGGGCCATTCTCGTCAATGTGGCAAACTGTTTACATTGTAACTAAAGGCTGACACACAATGGCACTGGAAGAGATTTCCTATTCTGTGATTAATAATCATATATCGTTTTCTCGTGTAGTTCTGTATCACTTTTGGTGCTTGAGACACAGGGAGTTCAAGTGGCTTCCAAAGGTTACACGGAGCGCTCATACTTGGAATTCATCTTCAAAAGCAGTGTTCTTACCTCAAAGCTAAGCCTTCAGCTCAGAGGTTTCCTCGTCATATCCTCTTTCCCGTGTCCTATTTGTTTTTCTTTTAGTAGGCAGGTGTAATAGATTTACGTTTGTGACCTGACATTTCTGTCTCCCCCTGGTCTAAAAGGGGGAAGGGGTAGCCTACCGGGGCAGGATCCTGGTGGAACTAGAAACCAAGCTGGTGGAACAGACTGAGCAGAAGGTGGAAGACATTCCTTCGGATGATATCTTACGAGTTGAGGTAATGACAGGTTGGTTTGGACAAAGGAAGCTCCCAGGAAAACAAAAACAAAAAAAACATCTGCTAATTCCAATAGTCTCGTTAAATGATTGCGCAGACTTCTCACCATTTACCTGGGAATGAATTCTGCGTTGAGGGTTGGAGTGTTTCTCTTCAATCAGGAAGCAATAAAATATGTTAATTGGTTTGGCGATGTCTTATTCTGCAGCGTAGGAGTCGTATGCAAGAGGCTAATTTGTGTTTTTTCTTCAAACAAGTCATAAATATGGTTAAGGGTTTTGATGGACTATGTGAAGCAATCTTACAGTTTCCTCCACTCTGTTAATCTCTTTGGGTACTCTTTGGTGGCTGGTGCAGTGGAGGAAATAGTGTGGAACATTACATTGGTTTCCCTGAGCAAATTTTGAGATGCTTTCCAGGCCCCTCATTCTGTGAAAGGGTTAATATGCGTACAGCATTCAAACTTCACATGTGAAAAGGAAAAAAACAACAAAACCATGTCCACTGGTTTATGGACTGAGGAGATATAGCTGTTAGATATTGTTAATGGCTATTTAACTTATATGTGAATGAGAGATTCAGTCTTGCACACCGTAAATATTATAACACGAGCAATATACTTGCGTTTAAAAGTACCGGTGCTCCGTGGTTCAGGGAAAAAAACCTGTCTGGTGTAATTTATGAGTATATGGAAGTAAGTAGAAGATCCAGGGCACTACGGATTTGTAGAAAATAAATGTATTCTTTCAGTGGCACACACGATGTTTCCAACTGCACAGAGTTCTTTATCAAGTACCTGGCCTACTGACAATCATTGTATTATTCAATAATAATATATATATAAAATTGAATAATAAAATCTGTGTGTATATATTATATATATATATTAATTCTAGCACTACCATTTTCCCACAGAAATTTCTCCGGAGACGCAAGTATTGCCTGTTTGCATCATTCTACTCGGCCACCATGCTTCAGGATGTGGATGACGCCATTCAGTTTGAAGTCAGCATCGGGAACTACGGCAACAAGTTTGACACCACCTGTTTGCCCCTGGCTTCCACGACACAGTACAGCAGGGCGGTGTTTGATGGTAAGAGGCACGTGATCATCAATGGGCGTTACATGTATGCCAAATTGTATTGTATTGTATGTCTTTATTTAAATAGCGCCAAAAGTGTACTCAACGCTTCACAAAGAATACAGTACAGGGAGTTATAATAATACAATAAGTGCAGCAAAATCAGACAATGCAAAAACGCATTGTAACAGGGACTTAACCCTGTTTTATTGAGGCTTCATTATAAGTCTGTAGTGGTTTGAGGAATCCAGCAGGGAGCTGGTTAATTGCAGCTAGACAATTAACCAGTCTCCACCTGGCTAATCAGACAGCTAGAAAAGTCTCCTGCTGGGAACTGACAGGGAGACTCTTGAGCACACATAAGGACTGTGTGCTGCCAGCAAGACACAAGGGACCAGACCACTATTCCAGGGTGCAGCAAACCCGGGAACCCTCCAGAGGGTGGCCCCTCAATGGACACCGACCCAGCCTCAGAGCCTGACACAAAGAGCCCCTGCTTACAGGTACCTCTTTAGACTTTGGGGTCAGAGGTTGGTAAGAGGCCTAGCCTCCCAGCCCTGCAGATAGGGACTGGGGAAGTGAGTTAGACCTTACAAAGGGATTGGGAGTTTTTTTTCTGTGTGTATTTACACAGTATATTGTCTTACACTGTATCACTTAGTCACGGGCTGAATAAATGCAACTGTTTAATTTCCCCCCAAAACTATCTCCCTGGTCGTACCTCTCCACGTGTCTCTTACAC
Organism: Ascaphus truei; assembly: GCF_040206685.1. Taxonomy (NCBI): domain Eukaryota; kingdom Metazoa; phylum Chordata; class Amphibia; order Anura; family Ascaphidae; genus Ascaphus; species Ascaphus truei. Next base: position 538,201,680 of record NC_134483.1, read on the forward strand.
TCATAGATAGTTTCTGATTCGCAAGGGGGAAATCCTGCAGGAGAGCATGGTCTGGCTTGGATGTGCGATACCCACAGGGAAACAGGTTGCAATAAAATAGAAATAAAATACAGGGATATACCAAATTAGTAAACATGGGAAGGATGTTGATCCAGGGAGTAATCTGATTGCCAATTCTTGAAGTCGGGAAAGAATTATTATTTTCCCCTTATGAGAGATCATTGGATGATGTGTCACTGGGGTTTTTGTGTTTGCCTTCCTCTGTATCACAATACTGTAAATACAAATATTGGATACGTATTGGAACTGTTGTCTAAATTTAACATAGCTTGCACTGAATGGACATATGTCTTTTTTCAACCTCATTTACTATGTGACTACAGGCATACCCCGCATTAACGTACACAATGGGACCGGAGCATGTATGTAACTATGTAACACAGGCATACCCCGCATTAACGTACGCAATGGGACCGGAGCATGTATGTAAAGCGAAAATGTACTTAAAGTGAAGCACTACCTATTCCCCACTTATCGATGCATGTACTGTACGGCAATCATCATATACGTGCATAACTGATGTAAATAGCACATGTGTAACAGGCTCTATAGTCTCCCCGCTTGCGCACAGCTTCGGTACAGGTAGGGAGCCGGTATTGCTGTTCAGGACGTGCTGACAGGCGCATGCGTGAGCTGCCGTTTGCCTACTGGGCGACATGTACTTACTTGCGAGTGTACTTAGAGTGAGTGTCCTTAAACCGGGGTATGCCTGTATTTATTTATTTATAAAATGTTTTACCAGGAAGTAATACATTGAGAGTTACCTCTCGTTTTCAAGTATGTCCTGGGCACAGAGTTAAGATGTCAAATAATACATGGTTACAAGTACATGGTTACATGAAGTGAACATGCACAGTAAGAAATAATATATGTTATATGGTATGTAACAGCCACAGACCAGATTAAAATGTGAGACCGCTTTAGTTTTGAAAGAACTTAGCCTGGTGGCGGCTGTGAGAGTCTCCGGTAGACTGTTCCAGTTGAGGTGCACGGTGGGACACACACACACTGTGACTAGACTGCTTAAATCAGATTAAGGGGCCTACTCTAGTAGCTGCGATGTTGTACTTGAAAAACCGCGCCGTTTGACAACACAATAAGTCGTGGATTCAAATATCGTTTTTTTTCCCCCCATGTTCTCTAACACAAATCGCATCTACACTGGCGACACACTTTATTCGAGCTCGGCTAGTCCCACGAATTCGGGTATACCCGGGTGTATTGAGGTTTGTGACTGTTTTCTGCCCGAGTGCATTGAGGTATTTTCCAGGCAGGGATTGAAGCATTTTATTCCCGCTGGCTGCAATACTGCACAGTATATATATATATACTGCATTACAATTCATGAATTTATGCCATCTGGTAGACACGCGAAGCATTGCAGCCTATTAAATCCTAATCATTATCATTTAACAGATCAGCCGCCCGTCAGCCAGGCATGAACCCAGGCTGGGAAGGCAAACGCAACGGGGCTTGTCAGAGGTGAGGAGCGGCGCATTCCAGGTATCTGCCAGGTACATACCGGGTATTTGCTCGAATAAAGTGTGTCGGTGCAGTATGTGCTCAGAATGTCACATTTAATAGACACAATGTAATAAACAGTGCTAGTTAGTTTGTACAGGCATACCCCGCTATACGGACCGTCACTTTACAGACACTCGCGGGTACGGACATATTTACTATAGCACCATTCCCGTGTGTCCATACGCTCGCTTCGCAAGTACAGACACTTATTCAGCCCGACAGACCGCCGTAGTTGTGTGACACGCCGATTCCCCTCGCCCAATGGTAAAACGGCAGCTCGCGCATGCGCCTGCGAGTAGGACAGAGGCACGTCCTGAACAGCAATACTGGCTCCCTACCTCTCCACAAGTGAAAAAGGTAGTGCTTCACTGTAAGTACATTTTCGCTTTACATACATGCTCCGGTCCCATTGCGTACGTTAATGCGGGGTATGCCTGTGTTACATACATGCTCTGGTCCCATTGCGTACGTTAATGCGGGGTATGCCTGTGTTACATACATGCTCCGGTCCCATTGCGTACGTTAATGCGGGGTATGCCTGTGTTACATACATGCTCTGGTCCCATTGCGTACGTTAATGCGGGATATGCCTGTGTTACATACACGCTCCGGTCCCATTGCGTACGTTAATGCGGGGTATGCCTGTGTTACATACATGCTCCGGTCCCATTGCGTACGTTAATGCGGGGTATGCCTGTGTTACATACATGCTCTGGTCCCATTGCGTACGTTAATGCGGGATATGCCTGTGTTACATACACGCTCCGGTCCCATTGCGTACGTTAATGCGGGGTATGCCTGTGTTACATACATGCTCCGGTCCCATTGCGTACGTTAATGCGGGGTATGCCTGTGTTACATACACGCTCCGGTCCCATTGCGTACGTTAATGCGGGGTATGCCTGTGTTACATACACGCTCCGGTCCCATTGCGTACGTTAATGCGGGGTATGCCTGTGTTACATACATGCTCCGGTCCCATTGCGTACGTTAATGCGGGGTATGCCTGTGTTACATACATGCTCTGGTCCCATTGCGTACGTTAATGCGGGGTATGCCTGTGTTACATACATGCTCCGGTCCCATTGCGTACGTTAATGCGGGGTATGCCTGTGTTACATACATGCTCTGGTCCCATTGCGTACGTTAATGCGGGATATGCCTGTGTTACATACACGCTCCGGTCCCATTGCGTACGTTAATGCGGGGTATGCCTGTGTTACATACATGCTCCGGTCCCATTGCGTACGTTAATGCGGGGTATGCCTGTGTTACATACATGCTCTGGTCCCATTGCGTACGTTAATGCGGGATATGCCTGTGTTACATACACGCTCCGGTCCCATTGCGTACGTTAATGCGGGGTATGCCTGTGTTACATACATGCTCCGGTCCCATTGCGTACGTTAATGCGGGGTATGCCTGTGTTACATACACGCTCCGGTCCCATTGCGTACGTTAATGCGGGGTATGCCTGTGTTACATACACGCTCCGGTCCCATTGCGTACGTTAATGCGGGGTATGCCTGTGTTACATACATGCTCCGGTCCCATTGCGTACGTTAATGCGGGGTATGCCTGTGTTACATACATGCTCCGGTCCCATTGCGTACGTTAATGCGGGGTATGCCTGTGTTACATACATGCTCCGGTCCCATTGCGTATGTTAATGCGGGGTATGCCTGTGTTACATACATGCTCCGGTCCCATTGCGTACGTTAATGCGGGGTATGCCTGTGTTACATACACGCTCCGGTCCCATTGCGTACGTTAATGCGGGGTATGCCTGTGTTACATACACGCTCCGGTCCCATTGCGTATGTTAATGCGGGGTATGCCTGTGTTACATACATGCTCCGGTCCCATTGCGTACGTTAATGCGGGGTATGCCTGTGTTACACAGTTACATACATGCTCCGGTCCCATTGCGTACGTTAATGCGGGGTATGCCTGTGTTACATACACGCTCCGGTCCCATTGCGTACGTTAATGCGGGGTATACCTGTGTTACATACATGCTCCGGTCCCATTGCGTACGTTAATGCGGGGTATGCCTGTGTTACATACATGCTCCGGTCCCATTGCGTACGTTAATGCGGGGTATGCCTGTAGTTACATACATGCTCCGGTCCCATTGCGTACGTTAATGCGGGGTATGCCTGTGTTACATACATGCTCCGGTCCCATTGCGTACGTTAATGCGGGGTATGCCTGTGTTACATACATGCTCCGGTCCCATTGCGTATGTTAATGCGGGGTATGCCTGTGTTACATACATGCTCCGGTCCCATTGCGTACGTTAATGCGGGGTATGCCTGTGTTACATACATGCTCCGGTCCCATTGCGTACGTTAATGCGGGGTATGCCTGTGTTACATACATGCGCCGGTCCCATTGCGTACGTTAATGCGGGGTGTGTCTGTGTTACATACATGCTCCGGTCCCATTGCATACGTTAATGCGGGGTGTGCCTGTGTTACATACATGCTCCGGTCCCATTGCGTACGTTAATGCGGGGTATGCCTGTAGTTACATACATGCTCCGGTCCCATTGCGTACGTTAATGCGGGGTATGCCTGTGTTGCATACATGCTCCGGTCCCATTGCGTACGTTAATGCGGGGTATGCCTGTAGTTACATACATGCTCCGGTCCCATTGCGTACGTTAATGCGGGGTATGCCTGTAGTTACATACATGCTCCGGTCCCATTGCGTACGTTAATGCGGGGTATGCCTGTGTTACATACATGCTCCGGTCCCATTGCGTACGTTAATGCGGGGTATGCCTGTGTTACATACATGCTCCGGTCCCATTGCGTACGTTAATGCGGGGTATGCCTGTGTTACATACACGCTCCGGTCCCATTGCGTACGTTAATGCGGGGTATGCCTGTGTTACATACATGCTCCGGTCCCATTGCGTACGTTAATGCGGGGTATGCCTGTGTTACATACACGCTCCGGTCCCATTGCGTACGTTAATGCGGGGTATGCCTGTGTTACATACATGCTCCGGTCCCATTGCGTACGTTAATGTGGGGTATGCCTGTGTTACATACATGCTCCGGTCCCATTGCGTACGTTAATGCGGGGTATGCCTGTGTTACATACACGCTCCGGTCCCATTGCGTACGTTAATGCGGGGTATGCCTGTGTTACATACACGCTCCGGTCCCATTGCGTACGTTAATGCGGGGTATGCCTGTGTTACATACATGCTCCGGTCCCATTGCGTACGTTAATGCGGGGTATGCCTGTAGTTACATACATGCTCCGGTCCCATTGCGTACGTTAATGCGGGGTATGCCTGTGTTACATACATGCTCCGGTCCCATTGCGTACGTTAATGCGGGGTATGCCTGTGTTACATACATGCTCCGGTCCCATTGCGTATGTTAATGCGGGGTATACCTGTGTTACATACATGCTCCGGTCCCATTGCGTACGTTAATGCGGGGTATACCTGTGTTACATACATGCTCTGGACCCATTGCGTACGTTAATGCGGGGTATGCCTGTGTTACATACATGCTCCGGTCCCATTGCGTATGTTAATGCGGGGTATACCTGTGTTACATACATGCTCTGGACCCATTGCGTACGTTAATGCGGGGTATGCCTGTGTTACATACATGCTCTGGTCCCATTGCGTACGTTAATGCGGGGTATGCCTGTGTTACATACATGCTCCGGTCCCATTGCGTACGTTAATGCGGGGTATGTCTGTGTTACATACATGCTCCGGTCCCATTGCGTACGTTAATGCGGGGTATGCCTGTAGTTACATACATGCTCCGGTCCCATTGCGTACGTTAATGCGGGGTATGCCTGTGTTACATACATGCTCCGGTCCCATTGCGTACGTTAATGCGGGGTATGCCTGTGTTACATACATGCTCCGGTCCCATTGCGTACGTTAATGCGGGGTATGCCTGTGTTACATACATGCTCCGGTCCCATTGCGTACGTTAATGCGGGGTATGCCTGTGTTACATACACGCTCCGGTCCCATTGCGTACGTTAATGCGGGGTATGCCTGTGTTACATACATGCTCCGGTCCCATTGCGTACGTTAATGCGGGGTATGCCTGTGTTACATACATGCTCCGGTCCCATTGCGTACGTTAATGCGGGGTATGCCTGTGTTACATACACGCTCCGGTCCCATTGCGTACGTTAATGCGGGGTATGCCTGTGTTACATACATGCTCCGGTCCCATTGCGTACGTTAATGCGGGGTATGCCTGTGTTACATACATGCTCCGGTCCCATTGCGTACGTTAATGCGGGGTATGCCTGTGTTACATACACGCTCCGGTCCCATTGCGTACGTTAATGCGGGGTATGCCTGTGTTACATACATGCTCCGGTCCCATTGCGTACGTTAATGCGGGGTATGCCTGTATAATATTCATTGATTCAGATTTTTTTTTAAATATTTTCTGCAAACTATCTTCATCCTAGTGTTTAGGTAATTAATTCACACCGAATGTAAAATAAAGTAAAATAAAACTATATATATATATATACTATAGAATACTAAGTGCGCAAAAAGATACAATTTACATCCAAAATATTAACAGTTGCTGCCTAATGTTCAGCTACACACAATAGCATAAATATGGGGAAAGGGGTGAAACAACGGCGCAAATGACTGTTAACTGTATAATAAATTTGAGCATAAGTAGAATGGGGGTATGGTTTGCCAATCATTCTGAAATGAAATGAAGAGAAACAAAATGTAGTGAAGTACGTTTAGTTAAAATATATGCGCAAAAGTACAGTAGATCGCTACTTACAAACTAGCAGATGAAAAGATGCATGTAGGATATTATAATCCTCTCCGTCCTGCTGCCTGGAGTTGCTGTATGGATCCTTCATGTGGAACGCCAAGAAGCGCCGTGCTGGTTCTCCTCTGCCCGCAGCCCTTCTCCGTGACTTCCTAGTTGATCCTCTGGTCTCGCGAGACTAGCCCGCTGACATCACTGTGCCGAGATTTTGGCCGAAATTTGGATATAGTATCCAGTAATGATCAGGGGGTTCTGCTGGCATGTAATGTTGGGTAGGGATGCTGAAAGTTTGTCTTAGAGCCTCCTCCCTACTAGTTTCGTCCTGGAACTAGGACTTCATCTATATATATATGTATATGTATGTATGTATATTTACAATTAGGGACTGCGCTTGGGTGTTGTTTGATAGCAAAAAATAGAGAAAAATAAAACCTAGTCAAAAACCTAATACAATATATCAATAAATAAACTCTTACTGGTAAAAAAAATCAATGAAAAATAAAATAAAGTAAATTGTGCATAAATTATTACACAAAGGTAAGCTGTGGACCCTCTTTGATGTGATGAATACAAACTACACAAACAGTCCTTCAAAGTCCATGAGAATATCAGTCCAATGCAAGGAAAAAATAGGCACTATCAGGATAAAGGCAGCCTCCTTACAAGGGCACAACGACCTCCCTCTCCAGCTGCATAGAAAAAAGAAAAGAAAAAAGCGCCCAATCCTAGTGCATTACTGTGCAGAAATAATATAATTTCCCAAAAAAGCTCACAAATCGAACTCACAAACATAGAAGATAAAAATGCAGGGGATCCCCTGATGAAATCAGCTTGTCTGATGAAACGCGTAGGGCTAGGTGTGCTGTGGATATCTCAGCGTCGTTCCGTGACCTGCTTGTCACCCATACACTAAGGGGCCTATGCAGAGAGCAGCGCTATTTCGAAATTCGCCATTTTTTGGAGAAAATCGCGCAGAAAACAGCAGAAAATGGCGAGTTCCGAAAAACGCGCCAATTTTTCTTTTCTATTTGTAAAACTCGCCTCGCGGCTGGCGAGAACCTCAATCTCGCCAGTTTTAAAAATATCCTAATGCAGAGAGCCACGAACGGCATCTAGCGGCTGTTCGCGCCAATAAAATGGCGCGATTGTCTCCTTTTTGCCTCGCCAGAAAAAATTGGCAAGAAGCTGCCGCTCGCGGCCATTGCAATGGGAAAAAAAAGGCGCGAATTTGTTTTTACACGTTTCTGAAGCGCGCATCTCGCCAATTTAAACTCGCCACACGCATCCATGTTAAACATAGCAGAATTCGCACTTTTCTGCATATGGAGAATAAAACTCTCCAAAAAAGCTACTTTTTACTAAATTCGCCATTTTTAAAATTCGCTGCTCTCTGCATAGGCCCCTAAGTGTGTGACATCAGCCGCCGTTCCATCCCCGGTGGGAACTATAGTGATCTGGTGGTGTGTTCCCGGGGGAAGGAGTTCGTGGAGAGCCTGATGTCGTGAGTCCCTACTGGACGGTTACTCACGAGGGCTAGATCGGATCCGGTAGAGCTGCAGAGCAGTGGAGTAGAGGAGCGGATGTTTGCTGTTATTTGGAGCATGAGTATAATCTCATAAACTGCATTTTTATCTTCTATGTTTGTGAGTTCGATTTTGAGCTTTTTTGGGAAATTAAATTATTTTTGCACAGTAATGCACTAGGATTGGGCGCTTTTTTCTTTTTTTATATATATATATATACAGTATATATATACAGTATATATATATATATGTATGAACATTGAAGGAAAATATTAAAGGATCATACATCCTGACCCCACAAAAATTAACATGACTTGCCAACAAAAATAATCCACATAGTCCACATCCATATATTATTCATTCCTCTAACAGAAAATTTGAAATAACATTAAATGAAAGGGCTGTGCTTAGCAATAACACTTAATCGGGTCACCTGTCATCTAATGAGACAATCCGGCATCTAATTACCCGCGCAGGTAGCTCATATGAATATTATAATGCGTTTTGGTATAATGATATTTGTACACGGGAAAGCATGTTTGCAGCAATGTACAACACGAGTTATACATAGGTGTGGGAGGGCAGACATGATAGTACATTAGTTCATTAAGCATTTAACGTAAGGGAGCTTAACCCGCCTGTGTGTCTCGGGATCCTGCAATCTCGGGAGCCGCTACGTGGGAAGATAAGATTGGCCACATATTTCCACGGGTTTCGCCTTTTTGACTTAACCGAGCTACTAGAGTCCGAGCAAGTTTGCAAAATGTGCGAGTTTGAGCCATTTTGATCGGATTTGCAGCGCCGGAATGAAATATTTCTTAAAAGGCCTTTGTAGCACGGTTTGGACGCGCAAGAACAGGCTTCTAGTGTACAGTGGGTGACCTGCATATCCGACACGGACATGTACTTCGCAGAGCTGCTAGAATAAGCCCATTAGCCCGTATGCCATATGATTTGAAGCCGCCTTCTTGTGCTGAAGACAATTTTTGTCCCAGTCATTGTAATGGGTGCAATAACCCATCCCAGCAATATTTGCTCCGTATGCTTCAGCTTTTGATTTAGCGAGTACATCTACATGTCATTGAGCTATCTATATTATTTATTTCTTTATAAAAATGTGTTACCCGGAAGTAATACATTGAGAGATACCTCTCGTTTTCAAGTATGTCCTGGGCACAGAGCTATAACAATACATGGTTACATTAAAAGAACAGAGATTATACAGTCAATTCACAGACATTTCATGGACAGATAGAGTTGGAAAATTGGGTACAGAGGATAAAAGGGCTGGCGAGTTTCAGATTGAAATAGGGAAGCTTTAACATGACCAAACATCAGCGAACAGCAGCAAATAGCTCACACCCTTTAGCTGCCCTTCGACTGCGCCAAAGGCTGTCCGCCTTTGGGGCGACGCAGATGTACACTGAAGGGGTTCAGATTGAATGCAGCTGTGGATTAACAGTCCTTTGTCTTCCTGGCTCATTAACTTTCCGGTGGGTGGGGTTGACATTCCACACAGTACAAGCAGATGTTAACCCTTAGCACACTTGTTGTGTTCAGAGGGGAGCAGAGTTTGGGGACCCCCATCAGGCACCTGCCTTTGGTGTTACATAGTTACATAGTAGATGAGGTTGAAAAAAGACGTGCATCCATCAAGTTCAACCTGTGTTACATTTGGACAACAGATACTTTATATCTATACTTATTGATCCAGAGGAAGGCAAACAAAAAAAACCTGTGACATATCATCCAATGATATCTCATAAAGGGAATAATAAATTCCTTCCTGACTCCAAGAATTGGCAGTCGGATTAATCCCTGGATCAACATCCTTCCCATGTATACTTATTTGGTATATCCCTGTATTTTATTTCTAAAAAGATGTCCTTTTTTTTGAACAAATCTATTGTATCTGCCCATCTCTATGGGTAATGAATTCCACACTGTAACTGCCCTTACTGTAAAAAAAAAACCTTTCCTTTGTTGCTGGTGAAATCTCCTCTTCTCCAACCTAAAGGGATGAACCTGAGTCCTTTGTTATGTCCTTCGGACAAATAGTTCTTTTTAAAGCTCCTTGTATTGTCCCCAAATATATTTGTATATAGTTATCATATCCCCTCTTAGACGCCACTTTTCTAATGTAAATGAATCTAATTTAGCTAGCCTCTCCTCATAAATTAGATTGTCCCTCCCCTTTATTAATTTGGTGGCTCTTCTCTGCACTCTCTCTAGTTCCATAATGTATTTTCTTAGGATTGGTGCCCAAAATTGTACTCCATATTCAAGGTGTGGTCTTACTAATGCTTTGTAAAGGGGCATAATTATGTTTACTTCCCTTCCATCCATTGCCCGTTTAATGCAAGATAAGATCTTGTTTGCCTTTGCAGCTACTGCATGACTTTGGGCACTATTGCTAAGCCTACAAGCACTCCTAAATCTTTCTTCAAATTGACTCTTTACCATGATTAAGCGCTGTAGGCATGAAATGTGTTGTGTGTTTCCCCTACTTCTTTAGGGGTTCATTTTTTGTATGACCCAATAAAGTCTTTTTTATGAGGTAGCCCCTCTGGATCCTTATTTCATTGGATAGTGCTCCGCTTTTCCTATTCTTGTTCCTTTTGTTATAATGCAGATGTACGACGTGCTGATTGTACATGAAATAATTTCAGTCCTATCCCCCAGGTTGCCAGTACTACTACTTACCCTGGGGCAACGTGAAGCCTGTAGTTGTCCTGTCTTCATTTTGGGAAGACATAAGCCACAGAACGGATGTACAGAACATACTCCATCACACGGTAGACCGTCTGGTGAGTGAAACCATGTAATTTACATCTCTCTACCTCCATTGAACAGCGCAGTGGAATATGTTGGCGCTTTACAGATATAAACAATAATAATAACTGTAGAGTGGCGCAAACAAAACATATACTCTTGAGGATACCAGACAACACATCTCGGTGAGCAATCAGAAATGGTAGCAGTGAGTTCTGCACTGAATGATGCTCCAACTCCCTATGAGGACAATCAGATTGCTACCCGAGGACTTGTACTGGAGAGCCCTACAGCCAAGAGGCGACTTCAAAGCTACCAGATACTGCAGTGTCCAATAAATGGCAGAAAGAAACAGACTGACTTCATAACCTAGGGAGCCTTTGTAATGGGACACAAACCCAGATACTGTGCTACATTGTTTGCATCATTTTCCTGCTTCATTACATAGATGAATAACTTAGGGTTGTCAAAAAACTATTACATTACAAAATAAATACGTTGTAAAGCACTGACATACAATCTTGCAGCCGCAAAAAGCCCTAAGGTGCTGATAGTCTCATTTTTGGAGGCACAAGTAGATGGAGTGACTACCCAATGTCACAAGAAAAGCCGGAATTGGTATTCTAACCAGGTTAACCCGCTTCTAATCAGGATAACCACTAAACTGCACCATCTGCATGCTTTATCTTCTCACTGTCCTAGTGGCAATGAATGCTGTACAGATAGAGACGTACTACAGGATCAAACTATCATCACTGACTATGTGTGGATTTGCTCTGCAGTCCATTCACTCAATATAAAATCAGGACTTATATCAGCTTCGTATTCACACCAGTCACTGAGTTTTCCTTCTTATATTTTGAATACTTGGTCCCAAGAATATTGTGTCCTTGTATTTGACACCTTCAGATGCCCACAACACGTTGGCAGTGCGTGTGGAAGGGATTAAGCAAAGTGCCTCCACGCTTCTGAATGCACATTGACCAATGCCAACAATGGAGAAGTTGGCAAAAACAAGGCATATAGTGAGAACATGTAGTACAAGAGCCCAGTGTATGATATATAGATCTCTGGATAAGACAAGACTTTTCGTCGCTGTGTTTTGTAGGAATCCAACTTGGAACGGGTCCACCTTGCTGTTAAAGCTAAGAGTTCTCCGTATGACTTGGATACAGTGGTGGCACGCTTGATTGATGACATCATCACTGACTGCAGGTAATTTTGTAAGATTCAACTGGGATACGTTTCCTGCATTTATTACAAGAGGATGTATTTATGTTGGAAGAGGCCCTTTGCTGAAAACAAAAACGCTGGTCATTTGTTCATGTTTACGAAGCCAAAGCACAAAGTTGAAAACGTGACATACGAAGCAGGCCATACGTTTTCTTTTGCTGCTCAATAGCTGTGTACGTGAATAGGATGCATTGTGTGCTAAGGTAGTGTAATAGGTTTCATGGCATACAAAATCTAATTTGGCAGATAAACTCAAGGCTTGCTTTTTTTCGGAACATTTTATAATGTCTCTTCCAGGTTCTCCTTGGAGCTTTTTAACCATTTCTTTGCGAGAAGCTGTTTTTCTCTCTTTAACATTGAGTGTATTTTACTTGCTTAGTTACACTGGGAAATTCACTGCACATCATTTGTAATACCTTTAATTTTACAAACTGGAAGCTTCTTCCCTAGTGATGTCTAACATATATGTGTCTCTAGAAGACCGAAGCTTTTTTTTTAATGAATTTCTTCTTTTTTTGTAAGTTCGCATCAAAATAAGAAGAGGCTTTCTCTGGCTTTGGAAATGAACAGGAATAATTTTTGTTCTGCAACAACTGGAATTTCTTTCTGCAATATATCTAATGCCCTTTTATCAGGAAAAATACTAACAAAGAAAACTTATCTCACCATATCAGTCCAATAAAAAATACATGGGCTCTAAGGCAGACATAGAAACAATAGTTTCCATATAAATTAATGACACATTTACAATGTAATTAATTAATAATAAAGAATAAATGCAGTTGCAAAAATCATTGTACAGGGCAGTGTTTTTTTTTAACCTTTTTTTTGTTAAGGAACCCTATAATTATATTATGACATTTTGCAGAATCCCAACCCTCTCTAATAGCGCGTCTGAGATCAGATGCATTGTAAGGAACCCCAACCCTCTCTAATAGCGCGTCTGAGATCAGATGCATTGTAAGGAACCCCAACCCTCTCTAATAGCACGTCTGAGAACAGATGCATTGTAAGGAACCCCAACCCTCTCTAATAGCACATCTGAGAACAGATGCATTGTAAGGAACCCCAACCCTCTCTAAAATTGTGTCACTTTATTCACTAGCGCCGTGTTATTTCTTTTATCTACCATAACGTTCCCACCCCTGCCCACCAACCAAGCAAGCTCTCAATGCACCTAACCCATAGCCTGACCATAATGTTCCCACCCCTGCCCACCAACCACGCAAGCTCTCAATGCACCTAACCCATAGCCTGACCATAATGTTCCCACCCCTGTCCACCAACCAAGCAAGCTCTCAATGCACCTAAGCCATAACCTGACCATAATGTTCCCACCCCTGTCCACCAACCAAGCAAGTTCTCAATGCATCTAACCCATAACCTGACCATAATGTTCCCACCCCTGCCCACCAACCAAGTAGGTTCTCAATGCATCTAACCCATAGCCTGACCATAACGTTCCCACCCCTGTCCACCAACCAAGCAAGTTCTCAATGCATCTAACCCATAGCCTGACCATAATGTTCCCCCCTGCCCACCAACCAAGCAAGCTCTCAATGCACCTAACCCATAGCCTGACCATAATGTTCCCACCCCTGCCCACCACAAAGACATATTACCAAGTACTCTATGCCCATTACATGAAATGTTCCATCTATAACCTCAACCTCACCATTGTTTTACTAACTAATGTACAGCGCCGTAGATAAGGGCGCTATATACTGTAAATGTTGTTATAAGTAAATAAATAACATACTGCAGTACAATTGCCAAGTTACACCCATCGTACGCAACACAACACATCTTGCAGTTTTAGATGACAATCTAATGGTATATCACGGTAGAGGCTAATACCAATGGGTGACACCCAGATATAAATTAGGCACTTTGTCACCGTATCAGGATGGATAGGCACTTTGTCACCGTATCAGGTCTGTTGTGTCATCTACTGTACGCACACATAAGGCTATAGGAATGTCAAATATTTTCACTGCTGAGGCTGGCAGCTCCAATATATAAGAGCAGGATACATTCAGGCACAGCCAGGAGGGATCAGAGGACACGTAAAAGTGGGGATAGGATGATGAATTGGTATTTGGAAAGAATTCACATTATGAAGAATTTTAGTTTTGAAAATGCATTTTGTTATTTTTTTATTTTGGACTTCAGTTATACCCCAATGTTTCACGCATGCTTTTATAGGAATCATGCTAAACACGCATGCACAAATGAGGCCACACTTTATTTATTTAAACCGCGCTACTCACCAAGAAACTCCGTACTAGCGCGCATTAGGGATGTTCATCAATGGATGTTCGGTCGGGTTATCTTGCTCCCTGTTGTGAGATCTATGTGTTGCATTTTGATGTGGCCTTATTCTTTCTACGTCCAGGACGTAGATTTATCCAGACATAGTGACCCTGGTCCCATGAGTTTTCAATCAAGTTTTTTGGTGCACATATAAGAAATGTAGTGACAGTAACTTTAACGTAAGAGCCATTACCGCTGTGCAGTTCTGCTATGACTGGTATGCGGAGCCTCCCACCTCCCAGGTGCTGGGTTCTGCTATGACTGGTATGCAGAGCCTCTCACCTCCCAGGTGCTGGGTTCTCCTGTGACTGGTATGCAGAGCATCTCACCTCCCAGGTGCTGGGTTCTCCTATGACTTGTATGCAGAGCCTCTCACCTCATAGGTGCTGGGTTCTCCTATGACTGGTATTCAGAGCCTCTCACCTCATAGGTGCTGGGTTCTCCTATGACTGGTATGCAGAGCCTCTCAGCCCCCAGGTGCTGGGTTCTGCTATGACTGGTATGCGGAGCCTCTCACCTCCCAGGTGCTGGGTTCTCCTGTGACTGGTATACAGATCCTCTCACCTCCCAGGTGCTGAGTTCTGCTATGACTTGTATGCAGAGCCTCTCACCTCCCAGGTGCTGGGTTCTCCTATGACTGGTATGCGGAGCCTCCCACCTCCCATGTGCTGGGTTCTCCTATGACTGGTATGCAGAGCCTCTCACCTCCCAGGTGCTGGGTTCTGCTATGACTGGTATGCAGAGCCTCTCACCTCCCAGGTGCTGGGTTCTGCTATGACTGGTATGCGGAGCCTCTCACCTCCCAGGTGCCGGGTTCTGCTATGACTGGTATGCAGAGCCTCTCACCTCCCAGGTGCTGGGTTCTGCTATGACTGGTATGCAGAGCATCTCACCTCGCAGGTGCTGGGTTCTCCTGTGACTGGTATGCAGAGCATCTCACCTCCCAGGTGCTGGGTTCTCCTATGACTGGTATTCAGAGCCTCTCACCTCATAGGTGCTGGGTTCTCCTATGACTGGTATGCAGAGCCTCTCAGCCCCCAGGTGCTGGGTTCTGCTATGACTGGTATGCAGAGCCTCTCACCTCCCAGGTGCTGGGTTCTGCTATGACTGGTATGCAGAGCCTCTCACCTGCCAGGTGCTGGGTTCTCCTATGACTGGTATGCAGAGCCTCTCACCTCCCAGGTGCTGGGTTCTGCTATGAATGGTATGCAGAGCCTCTCACCTCCCAGGTGCTGGGTTCTGCTATGACTGGTATGCAGAGCCTCTCACCACCCAGGTGCTGGGTTCTCCTATGACTGGTATGCAGAGCATCTCACCTCTCTGGTGCTGGGTTCTGCTATGACTGGTATGCAGAGCCTCTCACCTCCCAGGTGCCGGGTTCTGCTATGACTGGTATGCAGAGCCTCTCACCTCCCAGGTGCTGGGTTCTGCTATGACTGGTATGCAGAGCCTCTCACCTCCCAGGTGCTGGGTTCTGCTATGACTGGTATGCAGAGCCTCTCACCTCCCAGGTGCTGGGTTCTGCTATGACTGGTATGCAGAGCCTCTCACCTCTAAGGTGCTGGGTTCTGCTATGACTGGTATGCAGAGCCTCTCACCTCCCAGGTGCTGGGTTCTGCTATGACTGGTATGCAGAGCCTCTCACCTCCCAGGTGCTGGGTTCTGCTATGACTGGTATGCAGAGCCTCTCACCTCCCAGGTGCTGGGTTCTGCTATGACTGGTATGCAGAGCCTCTCACCTCCCAGGTGCTGGGTTCTGCTATGACTGGTATGCAGAGCCTCTCACCTCCCAGGTGCTGGGTTCTGCTATGACTGGTATGCAGAGCCTCTCACCTCCCAGGTGCTGGGTTCTGCTATGACTGGTATGCAGAGCCTCTCACCTCCCAGGTGCTGGGTTCTGCTATGACTGGTATGCAGAGCCTCTCACCTCCCAGGTGCCGGGTTCTGCTATGACTGGTATGCAGAGTCTCTCACCTCCCAGGTGCTGGGTTCTGCTATGACTGGTATGCAGAGCCTCTCACCTCCCAGGTGCCGGGTTCTGCTATGACTGATATGCAGAGCCTCTCACCTCCCAGGTGCCGGGTTCTGCTATGACTGGTATGCAGAGCCTCTCACCTCCCAGGTGCTGGGTTCTTCTATGACTGGTATGCAGAGCCTCTCACCTCTCAGGTGCTGGGTTCTGCTATGACTGGTATGCAGAGCCACTCACCTCCCAGGTGCCGGGTTCTGCTATGACTGGTATGCAGAGCCTCTCACCTCCCAGGTGCCGGGTTCTGCTATGACTGGTATGCAGAGCCTCTCACCTCTAAGGTGCCGGGTTCTGCTATGACTGGTATGCAGAGCCTCTCACCTCCCAGGTGCTGGGTTCTGCTATGACTGGTATGCAGAGCCTCTCACCTCCCAGGTGCTGGGTTCTGCTATGACTGGTATGCAGAGCCTCTCAACTCCCAGGTGCTGGGTTCTGCTATGACTGGTATGCAGAGCCTCTCACCTCCCAGGTGCCGGGTTCTGCTATGACTGGTATGCAGAGCC
The DNA here is from genome assembly GCF_040206685.1 of Ascaphus truei. Taxonomy (NCBI): domain Eukaryota; kingdom Metazoa; phylum Chordata; class Amphibia; order Anura; family Ascaphidae; genus Ascaphus; species Ascaphus truei. The sequence continues at coordinate 538,218,427 of NC_134483.1, forward strand.
TCTCACCTCCCAGGTGCCGAGTTCTGCTATGACTGGTATGCAGAGCCTCTCATCTCTAAGGTGCCGGGTTCTGCTATGACTGGTATGCAGAGCCTCTCACCTCTAAGGTGCTGGGTTCTGCTATGACTGGTATGCAGAGCCTCTCACCTCCCAGGTGCTGGGTTCTGCTATGACTGGTATGCAGAGCCTCTCACCTCCCAGGTGCTGGGTTCTTCTATGACTGGTATGCAGAGCCTCTCACCTCTCAGGTGCTGGGTTCTGCTATGACTGGTATGCAGAGCCTCTCACCTCCCAGGTGCCGGGTTCTGCTATGACTGGTATGCAGAGCCTCTCACCTCCCAGGTGCCGGGTTCTGCTATGACTGGTATGCAGAGCCTCTCACCTCTAAGGTGCCGGGTTCTGCTATGACTGGTATGCAGAGCCTCTCACCTCCCAGGTGCTGGGTTCTGCTATGACTGGTATGCAGAGCCTCTCACCTCCCAGGTGCTGGGTTCTGCTATGACTGGTATGCAGAGCCTCTCACCTCCCAGGTGCTGGGTTCTGCTATGACTGGTATGCAGAGCCTCTCACCTCCCAGGTGCCGGGTTCTGCTATGACTGGTATGCAGAGCCTCTCACCTCCCAGGTGCCGAGTTCTGCTATGACTGGTATGCAGAGCCTCTCATCTCTAAGGTGCCGGGTTCTGCTATGACTGGTATGCAGAGCCTCTCACCTCCCAGGTGCTGGGTTCTGCTATGACTGGTATGCAGAGCCTCTCACCTCCCAGGTGCTGGGTTCTGCTATGACTGGTATGCAGAGCCTCTCACCTCCCAGGTGCTGGGTTCTGCTATGACTGGTATGCAGAGCCTCTCACCTCCCAGGTGCTGGGTTCTGCTATGACTGGTATGCAGAGTTTCTCACCTCCCAGGTGCCGGGTTCTGCTATGACTGGTATGCAGAGCCTCTCACTTCCCAGGTGCTGGGTTCTGCTATGACTGGTATGCAGAGCCTCTCACCTCTAAGGTGCTGGGTTCTGCTATGACTGGTATGCAGAGCCTCTCACCTCCCAGGTGCTGGGTTCTGCTATGACTGGTATGCAGAGCCTCTCACCTCCCAGGTGCTGGGTTCTGCTATGACTGGTATGCAGAGCCTCTCACCTCCCAGGTGCTGGGTTCTGCTATGACTGGTATGCAGAGCCTCTCACCTCCCAGGTGCTGGGTTCTGCTATGACTGGTATGCAGAGCCTCTCACCTCCCAGGTGCTGGGTTCTGCTATGACTGGTATGCAGAGCCTCTCACCTCCCAGGTGCTGGGTTCTGCTATGACTGGTATGCAGAGCCTCTCACCTCCCAGGTGCCGGGTTCTGCTATGACTGGTATGCAGAGCCTCTCACCTCCCAGGTGCCGGGTTCTGCTATGACTGGTATGCAGAGCCTCTCACCGCCCAGGTGCCGGGTTCTGCTATGACTGGTATGCAGAGCCTCTCACCTCCCAGGTGCCGGGTTCTGCTATGACTGGTATGCAGAGCCTCTCACCTCTAAGGTGCTGGGTTCTGCTATGACTGGTATGCAGAGCCTCTCACCTCCCAGGTGCTGGATTCTCCTATGACTGGTATGCAGAGCCTCTCACCTCCCAGGTGCCGGGTTCTCCTATGACTGGTATGCAGAGCCTCTCACCTCCCAGGTGCTGGGTTCTGCTATGACTGGTATGCAGAGCCTCTCACCTCTAAGGTGGTGGGTTCTGCTATGACTGGTATGCAGAGCCTCTCACCTCCCAGGTGCTGGGTTCTGCTATGACTGGTATGCAGAGCCTCTCACCTCTAAGGTGCTGGGTTCTCCTATGACTGGTATGCAGAGCCTCTCACCTCCCAGGTGCTGGGTTCTGCTATGACTGGTATGCAGAGCCTCTCACCTCTAAGGTGCTGGGCTTAGAACCTGGTTTGTTTGTGAAGGAAAACAAATCCTGAATTCTTTATTAATTAATATTTAAAATGAACAAATATTTTAACCTAGTGAGGCCCCCATATTTGGCAGGGACCTCCCTGGCATATTTGGGGGGCCTCACTAGGTTACAATAGTGAATGTGGTACCCTGCAGTGAGTGACGGATTTCCCACTAGGCCCGATAGGCCTGGGCCTAGTGTGGTAAAATATTTGGGCGGCATTCAGAGGCCTTGCTCTCTTCCCCACTGATTGCCGGGTATTGAGCAGGGTGTAAGAAATACAACTCTGTATTCCACGTTCTGTTTGGGGAAGTGTGACAGAGAAATGCAAACACAAGGGAATTAATATGAACAAATCAAACTGTTGTTACAATACAGTACACACAGCAATAAGATAACAAATTACATTACATGTTACAATTCATGGGGGTCTCTGTAAAAGTCTCTTACCTCCTCCTTCGCCCTGCCCCCCTCCTTCTGTAGCATTGCGGCATCAAATAACACTGCGATGTCATAGAAACCCGTCGTAACATGGCGGCACTGCAGGAGGCGGAGGCCCGGGTTAAGTGCCTATGGGTGGCAAAGTTTTAAATCCGCTACTGCCTGTTGGTGGGCCTGTAGGGGAGCTTTAATGGAGCTGCGCCCCTCCTGCCTGCTCTCCCAGGTGCTCGTTCCCCCCTTACTTTTTAACCGGCGTCAAATAACGCCGCGGGTGACATCACATGACCCCGTTGCCATGGCGAAGGGCGTCAAATGACTGTACAGGGTCGTCGCAGGGTCATTTGACGCCGCATTGTCATGGCGACGTGGCACAACAAGGCTACTGAATCCCGGTAAGTAGGTTATAGAGGCTTCGCGCGATCCCCGGCATTTAATTTAAGTGCCGTGGGGAAGAGTGTGGGGCCTCTGCAATCGGCCGTCCCCCCCCAAAAAATCCCCCAGTTTGCGCACCCCTGCTACACTGTAGTATAAACAACTTTAAAACAGCAATCTGTGCAATAATTGTTATTTTGTTGCCCTTTGTAGCGACTGGTCCTCCTTTGTTGAGTCCTTTTTGTCAGAATACCGAGCTTTTGGAACATCCTTTCTTCATGGGCACTGTCTGGTATTGACGTATTTTTTCATGTTTTTCTATGCACAGCCAAACGTTGCCCGATGTCCTCTCAATGCCCGGAGCCACCCACCTCGATCACTACTTGTATAGATTCCGCAGGACCAATCTGAGTCAGATAGTACAGTCTGCTCTGAAGCTGAAGCACGAGGAGTGTGAGCTGCAGAACGCGTTGGAGCAGGCTGATGACTGGCTACTGCGATTAAAAGCTATGGCAGAGGAGGTAACAAACTGGGGCAAGGGCACAGACCTGCAGAAGCCCTCATAGCTAATTCCAGAAAGTACGGCGTTGTTTCATCACTTAAACCAGAGTGGCGTTATAACGGCCACTATATACTTAGGCAAGATAAGCTAAACCAACATGGAATTGGTGATAAAACTACAAATGACACATTTAACTACATATTAAACCCTTAGTAGCCCAAGTGGTCAGCTATTTATGGGATTCCATGACTAGCTGACCACTAAGGGCTATAAATGGGTTAATACTTAACTACAACTACACTACCTGACCCCTTTGGCTACCTAATTGGCTACTAACGTATTGCCATTCAATGCCTTACTAACCGCTAAGGCAACCAAGGGGTTAACTCATACCACCACTTACCTCTGGGTCATAACCTCCCTCCCTGGGTAACTACTCCAACACCCACCTCCCTTGTCCCACCCCCCCAAGAAACATCACCTCCGTACCCCTAGAGTAATGGCCAATAGCCATATTAGCCAAATGTGGCTAATAGGGCTTTTAGCAGCTATAAGTACAATAAAATGAAACATTAATAATACTATATGTATTATTCATTATGTACCATATATATTAAAAGCAACCATTGTAAACATTAACCCATCGATTGTCACTGTGGGTACCTAGGCCCTCTCAATGGGAACCTAGATATCCACACTGGCAATCGATGGTCAGTGGTAATAACAGTTTAGCACTTACCTTCACCCTGATGAAGGATGTTCTCATCTTCTGGGCCCTGCTCTCCCGATGCCCAACTATTAAAGCCATACGATTAATCCAAGGCCAGATCGACACCTCAAAACTAACCTTTTATATTGAGTGCCAATGTGGCTATCTAGGCTCCCATTGAGAGGACCTAGGTAGCCATAGTGGCATTGGATTCATGTTTACAATGATTGTTTTTAATATGGTTATATATTGTATTATTAATGTTATTTCATGTATTTTGTATGTTTATTGTGTTGTACTTAAAGTGGCCAGAAGCCCTATTAGCCACATTTGGCTAATAGGACTATTGTCCATTACTCTACAAGGGAGGGGATGGGGAGGGGTTTTTTGGTGGTAGTTGCCTCGGGCACAGTAATTTGAACCCCCGGTGGGGGTGGTGGTTGGGGTTAACCCCTTGTTTACCTTGGCAGTTAGTAAAGCATTACATGGCAGTGCTTTACTAGCAACTAAGGTAGTCACGGGCTGTGTGGGGTGCAAGGTGGGTTGGGTGCAAGGTGGGTGGGATGTAGTAGTGTAGTTTAACGCAAATATTAACCCCATTTGGTTACCGTGGTATATATCTTGGTAGCCACCGGCATCAAAGGGGTTAATGTATTTTCTATTCTAAGGTTATGTAATAATGTATGATTTGTATTACCCTCCCTCATTTCATCGCGATGCATTAATTATCTGCTAATTACCGGTTGCATTAATGACCGCATCGCGACTATTACGTTTTTGGTCCGGCAATCTCGATGAGTCAGGTCATATAATTGCAGTAAATGCATCGATTTTTAACCTGGTGCGATGTTAACTCCATCTTAATGGATTTTAATGATTCTAGGCCACTATACCTTAACTCAGCCACAACTTGCCAACCTGAGCACCATCTGCCTTGTGCATCTTTGCGATGGGATGCAGGTGCACCTTTCAGCCTTTTCCTGGGCCACTCCAGGAAGAGAAGTCTCAAGTTTGACAGTATACAGTGTTTGCAACAGGAATCTGCTCTGAAAGACAGCCCTTGGTAAAGCACCCTTAGAAATAAAAGTGCACACGCTAAAGATACAGGATCTAGGTCAGGAATAGGTGGTCCTCCAACCTTTGCCAAATGTGGTGAGCCGGAAGGTGGAGCCGAAGTAATTTTAAATGAAGACAAGAGAGATCTGGGCACGTTGGATGTTGGCCTCTCGAAACTTTTCCACCATTGGCAAGTGGCTCTGTGTTGTGTTCGGGGCTCTATTTAGATAATCCGAAACATTAATGATGCCTGTCTACATTGCGGTTCCTTTTTCCATCATTTTCCAATTTTCATCTGCATTCTGTTATGTGTTTGTTGGAAAGGAGCACTAATAGTTGTCGAATTCCCCGTTTTCAGCCGCAGAACAGCCTGCCAGATATAGTGATTTGGATGCTACAGGGAGACAAGCGTGTGGCTTACTACAGAATGCCAGCTCGAGAAGTCCTGTTCTCCAGGAACGGGTCCAGATTCTGTGGCAAGAACTGCGGGAAACTTCAGACAATATTTCTAAAAGTAGGTTTCTTTTTCTGCTTCTCTCCACTTGCAAGGCTTGAAATACACGTGTGTTGGTATAAACCTGACCGCGATTGTGCTACCAGTGGGATTGTAATATTGAGATCTGAGTCAAATCAGCACATGCTGGTTCAGGGGTGGGAAAATCTAGTCTTCAAGGGACACCAACAGGTCAAGTTTTCTGGATATCCCTGCTTCAGCACAGGTGGCTCAATCAGTCCCAGCATCAGAACAGGTGGCTCAATCAGTCCCAGCATCAGAACAGGTGCCTCAACCAGTCCCAGCATCAGCACAGGTGATAGTCTTCGATTGAGCCACCTGTGCTGAAGCAGGGATATCCTGAAAACCTGCCCTGTTGGTGGCCCTTTGAGGACTGGAGTTGCCCCACCCCCTGCCCCTATGCCAGTTGGATCTTTCGGACCTTTGCTGATTTGAGGTTCTGAAAGCTGGTGGAAAAAAGTAGACACTTTCAAAATTGTATCGCAAACGTTTTGTTGATCTGCAATTAACGTTTGTTAATGTTTCCCGATTGCGTAAATAAAAAAAAAAATCACACAGCGCCAACCATTTCTCTAACCCCAGCATTAATTTCACTGGAATTCATAAGAATCTCTTTCAACCCGGAGAGTCCACCAATAAATCAGGCGCGCGTGCCAGGTAAAGACGCAGGTTTAAGCGCTAAAACGTGTATATGTTTAAGGCCTCGTCCAGGTAGGGAACGGGTGAGCTCGCGCTCCAGCGCTGCGCCCTGCTCGGCCGCGCTTTTCCTGGCCGGCTAGGTGCGCGGGCGTCTGGGGGCGCGGCCCCGGCGTCACGGAGCTGGTTCGCCATCATTGGGCGAACCGCTCACGGGACGCGCTCGCGAGCAGCAAAATCAATTTTGCTTGCTCGGCAAGCGGCTGAGCGACGAGCAGGCGCGCCGCCCGCACACGCAAGACACGTGCATTGTCACAACGTGTCTACCGTGAGCGTGCGCGCCCGCTTAGCACCACCCTGGATGAGGCCTTATATCAGTGATTTCCAAACTTTTTTGTTTGGAGGAACCCTTGAAGTATTTCTAAAATCCTCGGGGAACCCTATCGGGCTGACACATAATAGGTTCGACAGGGGTCAGTCACATCATTTCACACGTCACGAGCCACCTCTATTTCCCACCCTCTACCCATGTATTTCTCTCCCATCTGTCTCACTCACTCTCCCCCCCTCCCGCCTCGCATGTATTTCTCTCCCATCCGTCTCACTAACTCTCCTCCCCTCCTGCCTCGCATGTATTTCTCTCCCATCCGTCTCACTAACTCTCCACCATCCCGCCTCGCATGTATTTCTCTCCCATCCGTCTCACTAACTCTCCTCCCCTCCCGCCTCGCATGTATTTCTCTCCCATCCGTCTCACTCACTCTCCTCCCCTCCCCGCCTTGCATGTATTCATCCCTTGCGTCTCACTCTTACTCCCTCTTTTCCTCACTCACTCCCTCCTGCCCCCCTCCATTCCCTCACTCGCCCCTACCTTCCGTCAATTACCCCACTCTCACTCAATCCACCCTACAAAATACATACCCAAAAAAACCCTACCCCCAGGGGGAGGGGGGGGGGGGTCTGTGGTCCGTAGGAGGAACCCCTGAGACTGCTTTAAGGAACCCTTGGGTTCCACAGAACCCTGGTTGGGAATCACTGCCTTATATGGAAACATAACGCTGACGATTCTTGGCAAATACCATGTGATTTTGTTTCCAATGTTGTTCTTGCACATGGAATAGACTGACGTTCACACATTTATTGACATGCTGCAATTTCAGGTTGGGGGCTTCGGAGCGTACGATACACTGACCTTATTTTATATGCATCCAAAAATAATGTTAAAAAACAATGGTATTAGAAATATTAGCGTTTCAGTGCTCAGGCCCCTTTCTTCTGTATTCTTGGGAAGGCGGTCTTATTATTCATTGATAATGTACCCAATGTATTCACGGTGGATTTCCTGATCATCGTTTGCTATGAGCTCCCTTGTTTGAATAACTAGCCCTCTTGCTCTATGTCGCCCCCTGGCTGGGATTCTGCAGCATAACTTGATGAACTCTTGCTTATCTGCGGCTCTTGGGTGATCACGTCTGCTTCAGCGGCCAGTGTCTGCATAGGAAAGGGGTTTGCACAGTGTCATCTCTTGCACACATTGAGCATTCACTACGCTCATGCCTTGTGCTCATTTGCACATCCGTCTGTCTTTCCCAGTTACCGCAAGAAGGGAACAGGTGCTCAAAGATGCCGGCGCAGGTTCGAGTCCAGCTGTGGTTCGGCATGTCTGTGGATCAGAAGGAGTTTAATCAGTATGCGGAGGGGAAACTGTCTGTCTTCGCTGAAACGGTGAGTCAGGTTTCTATATGAGTTTCCAGCGTGTTAAGATTTTGAATTACAACCTTTTATTCATCTACGTGAGATTATGTCATGAAACATACATAGGGCAAAATAATGACTATACGCAGGGAAATGACCATGAGAATGCAGTAAGACAGGGGCGGCCAACTCCAGTCCTCAAGGGCCACCAACAGGCCAAGTTTGAAGGATATCCCTGCTTCAGCACAAGTGGCTCAAGCACCGGAGTATTACTGCTGCGGGGGCGGGAGGGGGTTAATTTGGGGACATGGACCTCCCGCTTCTTGATCGCAGCAGACACTGTCATCAGTAGGTCACTTGTAGGTGCCCAAACTGTCTTTATCTGTCATACAATGACAAAATCACCATTCTCCTCATTGTGACTCAAACACGCAGAACAGCTGTAGGCGTAAAATAGAAAAAGCAGCCCATTGGTGTTTGGTGGAAGTACTGTATTGTGTTCAGATGGTCGGGTGGCAGAATAGCTCTGCTTTATTAGCAAACCCACACATATTTACGTTCACTTCCGTTATACAGAAAAAAGAGGTCCGCAGCCCAGGAGATCATCTCCACAGTTGTGCCCTGGACACATATAGTATTTACCTTCAATGAGGGCTATTCATTAATCTGCGACCGTGCCAATCGGGGAGCTGTCACACGGACACTCCCAGTAACTATAAGGGTGTTCCCATGCGATAGTGCCCTGATTGGCACTATGAGAGTTTAACAAATAAGCCCAAATATGTGTTGGAGAGGCTGGAACTCCCCATTAGTCACAGGTCAATGACTCCAGTCGTGTGACTGCTTGAGAACACAAGGGTTGGGTTGTGTTGTTATATTGCACTGTGTAAATGTAACAGGAGATGGTTAACCTTCTAGATGTATTTTACAGTACGAAAACCAAACCAAGCTGGCCCTGGTGGGGAGCTGGGGGACGACGGGGCTTACATACTTCAAGTATTCGGATCTGACTGGAAAGATCAAGCTCCCCAAGGACAGCTTCAAGCCCTCCGCGGGGTGGAACTGGGCCGGCGACTGGTGTATCAGCCCCGAGAAGACGTGAGTGCAGCTAGTAAAACGAGAATGTGTTTTGTACGGTCAGCTCTGACATTCCAGCTTTCTCTGGATACCCTTCAGCATCGTAAATCCTGACCAATTAGCCCAATCAACATGCTCCACCAGAAAATGCTGGGCAGCCGTAACCGTGGCAGAACGTTCCATCCGTGGAATGTCGGGTCCAGCAGCATGTAGTGTTAGGAATATGTCCTATAGAATTGAAAATTCACAGAGCACAATTTTTCTGAATTATTGATTTTTTTTTTTGTTGGATAACTTTTCGACATAAACCCTCCTTTTATTTTAAAACCCGGAGCCAGCTGATACATTGTTCTGTGAAGGCACAGCAGGCCCCCATTGGGACGGCTTGGTGTAATTGACTATGTAAGCATTTTCCTGCCGATGTCCTTGGCTCTGAGGAAGCTTCTTGAGAAGTTCCTGTGCTGAAGGGAAAACACCAGTTTCTGAACCACACACATGGAATTTCCAAGGGCTTTATCTCAACCTCCCAGTTTGTGCCAAGTATTAGATTACCACAGTTCACATACCGCTTTCTAAACGTAAATGAGCAGGTGGCACTGCTGGGTTAACAGTATAGTGGTCAGATACAGCATCTTCTGGACCCTTGACTCTTTTCATCATCCGTTTGGCTTACTGACGCCTTTGAACACTTGGATGTGATGGGGGCATTGAAGCATTGCTCTGAGCTCATTGGATTGTTGATAAGTGGTAGACATGCGCAGGTCACAGAGTACTCAAAGAAGTCTTATTATTTAGACACCACAGACAGCTGGATAACGGTGTTTAGGTTGCCACAAGCGAAGTGAGTGTTGACATATAGAAAGTTTCTGTCTGTGTACTGGTCTGTCTGTGGCAACAAATTATTTGTGAAAGTAATAAAGCCCTTAAAGGCTGAGAATCCACAGAACAGTGTAATATGTTCTGAATGACTGTGTAATGCGGGGGTGGGCAACTGCAGTCCTCAAGGACACCAACAGATTGAGCCACCTGTGCTGAAACACGGTTATGCTGAAAACCTGACCTGTCGGATGCCCTTAAGGACTGGAGTTGCCCACCCCAAGTATAATGCATCCTCCAGTGCAGTATCAGCAGAATGTATCGGTGACCCTCCGAGCCTAAGGTGTGAGATATGAATCTGTTAGACTAAAAGGTTTTTAGTGAGACACAATAATACTTAAGACAATACACTGTACAGTAGGTGTGAGCAGCTAATGTGTCCCTCACGCCCCGAAGCACTTAACTAATCAGTAACACACATGATGCACAGCACATTAAGAATGCACAGTGCAAAAAAAGGTCACTTAAAAGGTACAATCCTACATAGGCACAGGTCCACAAAAGGGTGCGTAGGGTCGGCAGGTGTCCAGTATTGAACTGGACTGTCCTGTATTTGGACACTCCTTTCAGTACAAAATGAGAGGTAATACTGGACATGTATGTCTATACCGGTATTACCTCTCCGGACATATTGATCTGACCGTCTTGTGGGACACGGGATTTCCCAGAGCAGGGAGAGAGCAGGGCTGTTGCAAGGGGGCTGGGAAGCTTCCTCCATCCTTATTGGCTGCGGCTGGGTAATGCAACCAATCAGGAGGAGGTGTCAGGAGCCTGGGGGTGGGGCCAAGGAGAGGAGGAAAGAGCATGGAGCAGAGCGAGGTGTGTGTGTGTCGAGCGCGTGTTGAGTGCGTCGCACCTTTCACCATTGTGTGCAGTATTGTTGGAGCCGCCACCTGGCCACCCCCGGTGCTACACGTTATCACGTTTTAATTCCCATTCATGTGAATGTTATCACAAGGTCTTCATGTGAACGGGACCTGAGATGGGCGAAAGCTTAGCACCCTTTTGTGGATCCTGGGCCGTAGTCGGCCAGTTTATTTTTTTAGTGGACCTCTGGATCGGGAAGTGTTTGTCAATCCAGTGTTTTCATTCCCCTTATCCCACCCGTCCTTATCAGAAAGCCAATAGAGATAAGGGGAGGTTAGGAGGGGGCACTCTGGCTGCACTTGCTGATCACACAGTGACATCACACAGAAGGGAGCAGCCATAGTCATACGTTAAAACATTAATTCAAAATACTCATAGGTGTCGGCTTTGGGTAAAAAGGTATCAATTACCCAGAGGAGATCCCTAAGGCACGTTCTATAGTGCCGGGCGCGTGCTACGCCGTGCGTGCGCGCGCGGATTTTTAGTTGCCTGACGTTAGTCAGCCTTTCTATAGATGTGCCGCGCGCGCACGGCGGGGAGCGGGGAGCCGACAGGCAGCGGCGAAGATGAAGAAAATCATAATTTCGCGCCGCTGCCTGCGCTCCAATGTATCTATTGGTGTGTATGTGTGTATGTATGTATGCGTGTTTGTATGTGTGTGCGTGTGCGTGTGCGTGTGCGTGTGCGTGTGCATGTGGGGGTAAATAAATGCACACAAAAAAAAAATTATTAAACTTTTTTTAATTTAAAAAAATCTTACTTACACTCACACAACATACACACACACACACACACACATACACGCATATACATGCATATAAACGCACATACACGCATATACACTTACCTGCAGCTCCCGGCTCTACATACACGGAAAGCATGCGGCACGTGCACGCGCGTTCGCATAGGAACGCGCGGCCGCACGCTGTATAGAACGGGCCTTACTCATGTCCCTGGAATGAGGTCCCTTTGCACCTCGGTGCCTCGGCTTGGCTATTGGCGGATACCAGTATGAGCGCTTGGTAGAGAACCCCGTGCGGGAGATTTTCCCATTGCTAGATCGCTCTGAGCAGTGCGCCTTCCCGCGGTCATGTTATATGATACTCTTTTCTACTTCATTCTCCTCCCCAAGTTTGTTTCACCTGAACAATTTGGGATAATGTGCGCACCCTTCACGGGGCTGGATTGGACACGTTTTCGCCCCTGTGGTTGTATTTTGAAGTGCGTGTGTTTGTTATTCATTGAAATGTTGGCGTACTTAACGATGCCTTTTAGGGACCCACGTGAGAGCTTGTCGCAGATAAAATGAGTGTACAGAGTTTTTTTTAAACCTTTCTGGTCTCTTCTTCAAGCGTCTCATAATTGGAAGTATTACTCTTGTAACCAACTGAATGATACAATGCAAAATGTATAGATACTAGTACAGAGGTGGCCAACGGGACAGGCTTTCAGGATATCCCAGCACCAGCACAGGTTGCTCAGTCCAGTGGCTTCCCTGGAGAGCGGCATGGCGAGCGTGGAAATCTGATCCCCCCCATCACAAATGAAAGCAGAGGCAACATTTTCAGGCTTTCAAAAATACTTTACAATAGTGGTGCTCAATTCAGCCTTCAAGCCCCCCCCCCCCCAACAGGACAGGTTTTCAGGATATCCCAGCTTCAGCACAGGTGGCTCAATCAGAGGCTCAGTTGAAGACTGAGCCCTGATTGAGCCATTTGTGCTGAAGCAGGGATATCCTGAATACTTGACCTGTTGGGGGGGGGGGCTTGAGGACTGGAGTTGATGCCCCTGCCTTAAAATAGTTAGGGGCTAATTCTATGTGCAATGAAGCTGCCGATCGTGTTGTTTTCAGCCAAAATCTCCATTGGCCCTTATACTTGTCTTGCTTAAAAAGGCATCAGCTGCTAAGGGTTAACCTCTTAAACCGTTAGTTTGGTCATGCATAGGACTGCACCCCTATGCCTGTGGCAGGGAAAAGGTTAAACGTATCCTGTGACAGCAGCAATGCGACTTCCCCTGTGTATCTGATTTGTGTATGTAAAGCTTGTGACAATGTATCATTCTACATTCGGAGGCCTCGTTTGTAGTGCGTGACGTCACGCGCCAAACATGCGCTGGAGGCATCCGGCGGATGCGTGGTCATGACGTCACAGGAGCGGTTCGCCCACATTGGCTGAATCGCTCACGTGACACAGCCGTGACGCGCCCGTCGCCCGGCAAGATCAAATTCAGGGGTCTGTTTCAAATTTGCGCGCTTGGACGCGTCTGTCCCGCACTCAGTCGCGCGCGTGCTCAATTGAAAACATGACTTTGTTTTGGCGGTGCGCGGCGTCATGCGCACGCGCACCGCCATTATAATCACGGCCTAGCCTAAGCTGGCAATCGTTTGGCGCTCCTGTTATAAATCTGTCACAATCCTGATTGTGTGTCTAACATAATGGCCGCCATTCAGTTTCAATCCATAGTTAGTGTAACTCAGCAGCTACAATGTATCCTTATATTACTACGGTAACATTATTTATTGTTACAGTTTGCAGCTCAAACTGCTGGAAACATTGGCAACAAATGATCATAAACAGGAAAGTGCTGCAAAGATCTTGCACAGCTGGGGAGGTGGGCTAAATCAAAGGATGCTTTAAAACATTAAAAATGGCAAGATTGGAATAATAAATAAATAAAAACAACAGTCGCTTATGTAATAGTACAGAATTGATTTATTTAAAAAAAACATAAGATTTCAGGTTTTGCTGCTTGAACTGCTCGGCTCATTGAGAGTGACAGCTAGGCTTGCATTGCTGTGAAAATGCCCAATTTTGGCTCGAAAGTATCATAAAAATGTTAATAGTTTTTGTGGGGAAAAAAACGTTGCCAAAGTCTTAAAGCATTCATCAGGACGGTGAGAGGAGGCACTTTTCAGCGGTTGCTGGCAGTTGCGATAAAGGCGATTACTTAGCCTCTTGTTTTTTTCTCGTTTCAATGACTTAATTTAAATCATTTCACGAGCTTTCTTGTCAGCCATAACAAGGGGGGGGCTCAACTCCAATCCTCAAGCCCCTCCAACAGGTCAGGTTTTCAGGATAACCCTGCTTCAGCACAGGCCTCAGTCGAACCACTGGCTGACTGGGCCACCTGTGCCGATGCTGGGACTGATGGAGCCACCTGTGCTGAAGCTGGGACTGATTGAGCCAGCTGTGCTGAAGCAGGGATATCCTAAAAACCTGACCTGTTGGAGGGGGCTTGAGGGCTGAGGATGAGTACCACTGATCCATAGCAAGCACCTCAATCTGTGAAAGAATTGGACATATTTTAAAGAGCTCGACACATCATGTCATTGTATTAGCATTTAAATGTGAGCTCCTGGAGGCTGTTACCAGCACGTTATTTAATAACGCTGTTTGCAGTTGTGATCGTCGTCACACATTCCATTGACAATAGAGATAAGTGACATGTCATAGACACCTTACCGTAAGGAGACTCTCAAATATCAAACGCTGACTCAATATGGGGAGACAATGGCCAGAGAAATAGGAATCCATGGTGCAGAAGGGATTTAAGCTAGAAGAATTTTTAGTGAATGAGATTTAAAAAAAAAAAAAAAAGACATACAGTATGAAGGAAAGTGATCTTAAAACTCTCCTGGTGGTTGAAGTATTTTGGAGAAATATAGCAAATAAGAATCCCACGTTGTGAGCACAGTCACACGTCTCAGACAGGTCTGCAAAGCTGCCTTTCCCCATTATCTCTTAGCATACCCTGCTTCCACTGGAGCCAGGGATTCTGGGTAATGACATGCAAATGAGCACAGTGTGTCACTCTTTGCTTCTTATCCATTTTAGCACGGTCCCCTGTAAGCGTACACCTGGCGTATCACACAGCGTTTCCGCGCAACCCGGGTTAAAGAAGTGTAGAGCCAGTAACCCTACTCACAGAAAGCTGTTTCAACGTCCTAATTCTCGTCCGTGTGACGCTGGAAGTGGTTATAAATCACACACACACAAAATACAGTATCTTAGATTTTAAGATCACTGCTCTGAAGAACTTACAATGTAAAATCTTTTTGTCCAAAATACTAACGCGATACTGCTAGTTCGGGAAAAGATACGTTCATTTATCCGGGAGACTTCAGAGGATGGTGCAAATCACGCGGTATTTGGGTAGCTCTGAAAAGCTTAAGCGTAAAGTTACTTTGCCAATGAAAGGGATGAAGTGGTCACACGTTGGGATCGATGTCATTAAAATACTACGTGAAGCTGTCCATGCCTTCGTGTCCTCACACCTGGAATACTGTAATGCCCCCTACCTGGGTATTCCGGAGAAAGCGCCACCTGCAGCTGGTGCAGAACGCTGCGGCCAGGTGGGTAACTAACCAGACCCGTTCTTGCCACTTGACACCTGTTCTCCGTTCTCTGCACTGGCTGCCTGTAGGTGAATTTATTTTGCGATTGGCTTGTGGACATTCAAAGCCCTACATGCCCGGGGTCCTAGCCATCTGAGAGAGCTTCTATTTCCCTACACTCCCATCCGCTCACTTCCATCTGCAGGTGAAGGACTCCTAACAGGTCTCAGAATCTTGTGACTTCCTTTGGCGCCCGAGCTGTTGGCCGCGCTGCTCCCACTCTCTGGAAGAGTCTGCCCCGTACAGTCCGAGAGGCCCCCTCTCTGGGAATCTATAAAACAGGCTCAAGACCGACCTCCTTACCAAGGCATTTAATTAATGAACCACAACCTGTCCGACATTTAATAGCTACAGTACCGTCCCATCCTGTATTGGCTACATAGTTACGTAGTTACATAGTAGATGAGGTTGAAAAAAGATCTACGTCCATCAAGTTCAACCTAATTTAGACAACAGATACTTTATCCTATATCAGTACTTGCAGTATGTTGAACCAGAGGAAGGCAAACAAGAAACCCCAGAGACATATCAACCAATGATATCTCATAAGGGGAAATAAATTCCTTCCTTCCAAGAAATCCATATATCCAAGAATGTAGTATATTGTATAGTGTACTGTATTGTAACATTCATTGTGTTTGGTCTTGTTTATAACCTTAAATGTCTTCTTCTTTTTCCCTTTTTGTAACTGTGACGCGCTTTGAGTCCCATTGGCAGAAAAGTACCATAGAAATAAAGTTGTTATTATTATTATTATTATTATTAAGATAAGAAAGATCCAATGCTAAATCCAATATGACAAATGATTTAGTACATTGCTATGTATTTTATCCATATCCTTTCTTCATAAGTTTGGGTCATTTAGTTCTAACTTTGGCCAAAACATTTGAAGCCTTCGAGCACGTCACGGTAACCCCGTGTATGTCTACTTTTAACACGGCAGACATGGCAACGTCTTTTGATTTTACTAGGGAAAGATAGTAGGAAAAGTGCCTGTGAAACAGGTGGATCTTGTTGGAATCTCCTCATGTCCTTGGGCAAGTTACTCTCGGGCGCTAAAATTACACTACTCAAAGTTTTCCGGGTCAGTGACTCGTGGTGCCTGAGAAATGGCCCATGTGCAGTGCTGTGTAAGGAAGACAATCTAACAATACATACAGAATAACTAATTCACAGGAAAACAGAATTTGATGCATGTCATGTATTGATCATTCGCATCACTGCCACAGAGCATCCGAAATCAGAGCCGTCTCCTGTGCCAACTGAGGGGCTAACGTCTGTAATTCCCATTGGCACTTCCCACTGTGCAGCTTGGCATAAATTCTGACGAGTGCTAATGGAAGTGCCAGCTTCAGAGAGGGCATGACATCATATTATACATAGAAACCTGCCGCCTACAAGCTGCCAGAGTTATCTGTTAGAACAGGAGTGTACAACTCCAGTCCTTAAGAGCCACCAACAGGTCAGGTTTTGTGGACATCCCTGTATCAGCACTAGGTGGCTCAACCAGTGGCTCAGTTGGAAATCGTTAAAACCTGACTTGTTGGTGGCCCTTGAGGACTGGAGTTGGCTAACCCCGTGTTAGTCATAGCTGGATTAGTGTAAATTGTGAGCCGGTCTGGCGTTTATGGTTTAATAAAATATTCAGAAGGATATGAGTACTGAGAGCATAGGCATCTTAATAAGCCATTCTTTGGTGGATAAATATATAGGAGTGGTTGTACATCACAGGATCAACATGAGTGCTCAATGTCAGGCAGCAGCTGCAAAGACTGCAACGACATTATTGTGCAGGGTGTAGAAGGAAGGGCGCAGATAATTATTTTGTTCTTAGCAAGACCACAACTCTAATATAAATTACAACTTTAGAAGAGCCTCCAAAATGATAAAGGTTGGATTTATGAGGAAAGACTACCCGAATTAGGATTGCCTCAAACAATGGTTTTGTTCTTGAAGCATTTATCGCTCACCCCTTCATAATTTTTTTTTGTCTTGCACCAGGTTGCTGTATGATACGGATGCTGGTCACATGAGCTTTGTGGAGGAGGTGTTTGAGAACCAGCTCAGGTTGCCTGGTGGGCAATGGATCCATATGACAGAGGCCTACTCAGATGTGGTAAGATTTTTCTGAGAGAGCATATTAGAGCGTAGGAGAGCGTAGAACTTGATACAGTGCTTCATGGTGGTGCTTCACTTACACAGGGAAAATAAAGATAAGGGGATCCATTTATAAAAGTCTCCTGGGTACGAAACTGAGACATACTGTAAGTAGCCCAAAAGTACCCGGCCTCGCGAGAGGTTTGCTGGAGACTTCAAGTCATGGCCTTGGCATCCACAAACAAGTTGTTGAGCGAGGGTTGCTGGGATGTGCAGGGCCCGATTTCTGGAAGTGTGTGGGGGGTAGATGCAGTGCTTGATTGGTTGAGCGGGGGAGGACTGCCTCCCCCTATCGGTAGCCCTGAAAAGAACTGCCTCAAATTTATTAATTATCTACAGTTGCTTTCAGTGGCACTCGTTTTGCAGCCGGGAGAGTTAATAGATAAATAGACTATGGTTGGTAGCAGGAAACCTCCTGCCACTGTGATGACTATGGAGTACAGCATTTTCAATGCTCTTCTCTACCTGAAAGATTGCATATGTTTAAGATACGTTTTCAATAGCTACATCTTCAGATCAACAAATGGGCAACATCAAAGTATTTATTCATCTTAAAATAGGGAGCAACACTAATATTGTTTTCACTGATATATATATATATATATATGCAAATATAGCTGTATGCTCATCTGCATGTCTTAGGCAGGTCTGCAACCCCGCCTTTCCCCATTAGGGCGGGGTTGCAGACCTGCCTAAGACATGCAGATGAGCATACAGCTATATTTGCATATTTGCTTTCCTGTGGAGGGTTTTTGTCACTTTTTTACTCACCATAACTTAACTCAGTATTATGGTTATAAGGCCTTATATTACATACTCCGAAGTGGCCATTCCTGCCCTTTTCGGACAGTATTCCCCATCAAAGTCTGTGGGGATTTTTGGCTGAAAACAGCCAACACATTTTGATGTTAAAAACCTTTGTTTCCTGGCCTCTCATATATAGCACAATGTCACATTCAAACCACAATACAAACAGAAAATATTTTTTTTCCATTTTTCTATGGTTCTTTCCCACTTGTGTTAAATTTCAGGCGTCCTCCCCTCCCCATCCTCCCCGTCCTCCCCCCATCTTCCTTGTAGTCTGCTCCCTGTCCTCCTCTCCCTCCCCGTTCCCCCCGTCCTCTCTGTAGTCCGCTCCATGTCCTACTCTCCCCATCCTCCCTGTAGTCCGCTCCACGTTCTCCTCTCCCCATCCTCCTCGTCCTCACCTCCCCGTCTTTCCTGTCCTCATCTCTCCCCTCCACCCTCCCCCTCCCTGTCCCCATAACCCCCTCCCCTCCACTTTATTTGAGTTTTTTCTCCCCATTGTTAAATATACCACTTGTGCCAAGTATTCTTATTGCACGTGTCTTCCAGAACGGGGAGAAAGTTCTGCCTAAAGATGAGATAGAATGCCCACCAGGCTGGAAATGGGAAGACGAGGAATGGTCTACAGATATTAACCGAGCCGTTGACGAACAGGGTATGTATTCTGCCGAAGCACAATACAGCTGGTGGAATCCATGTCCCCCCGCCAATAACCCGCATGGTCTTCTATCAATGTCTCACTCCAGCTTTATTTTTAAATCTTGCAACGTCAATCTAGCTCCTTTTTAATCGGTAAATGTTCTCCATGCGTAGAACCAGAAAAAAAAACACATGTGTTTCTTGCAACTGATCAAGTCAAAAATACTAGACTAGAGTCCAAGTATACATAGAGAAATAGGCACAAGGCCAAAAAAGCACCGCACCACAAAAAACACAAGACAGTAGAAGAGGGTGAATATAAAAAAGACGATTTAATCCACAAAAACGGAAGGTCACACTGACGTGTTTCGCTTGTGGGTGCTTTATCAAAGCTTCCGTTTCCTATGAGCCCCAGTCATCCCTCACAGGATAACTCTACCATAGAGTCCAAGTATAAACCAAATTGCCAGTGATGTCACGCTCGCCATTCTGCTGTCAGAGTGATGTCACGCTCGCCATTCTGCTGTCAGAGTGATGTCACGCTCGCCATTCTGCTGTCAGAGTGCTGACGTTGGGAAACATCTGGCAGAGAGCGGACAGAAGAGGCTGCAGTAGGTAATAGATATTGGCAGTTTTCACCACCTACCCCCAGACTGGCGTTAAGCCTATAGTATGAATATAATGGCCACTATATACATAGGCAAGATCAGACTCGCCAACCTACAGTAGAGTAGAGTCGTTGATAAAAAATACCTAATATTAACAATGTAGAACATATTAACCCTTCAGTAGCACAAGTGGCCAGCTGGCCATGATCAGGGTTTGGTATTAACACATACTGTATGCTGCCCTGGTTTTATTTGTAGGGTGTTTATTTTTTTTGCTAACCCCTTAGGTGCCTGAAGGCGTTCCTTTACAATGCATGGGTAGCCTCACGCGTCAAAGACATTGCATTATTCTCTTCTTTCTTTGCTTCTGTATATTTGAGGTCACTTTCCCAATGGCACGATGAAATAACTATATAATACTGTGGCTCTGAGTTTTGAGCTTGCTAAGATTGTGTATGTCTAATTGAATTATTATCTGCCATATGGTTTTCTAAGAAATCCTATTACATAGCCCTCAATAAACATTTGAATTCAAATTTAACTTGAGCATTAACTCAATTTTAGCACAATTTTAACTCAAGTGTAACATTATCTCATTATTTATCACAATATGTCACATATGTTGGCACATCAAGCAGTGGTAAGGAAAACCGGAGATGTTATCTCCAAGATTACTACATTTTTGGTCACCTCGCAAGTAAACTAACATTTTTACTATTTTTGGCGATTACACGTCCAGTTTACTATAGTACAAATTTGACGAAGATAAAAATGATAGAGAATAATGCGATATTCGTAAAAAAAAAAAAACATGCATTCCTTTTTTTATAATATTTTTTTTTTACTACGTGCGATATTTACTCGTTAAACGAAGCGTAGTGAATCTAGGTCTGTGTATCAACACAAAAAGACATGTTTTCTCATACTGCATTATTTTGTTTGTCACAGATGTGTCAAATAGAATAAACTATTTGGTCAGTTTCCTTATATCTGGCTCTGATGTCTTAGAGCAGTGTTTCCCAACTTCATGCCTCAGGGAACCCCAACAGGTCAGGTCTTAAGGATACCCCTGCTCCAGCACAGGTGGCTCAGTCAAAATAACTGAGCTGCTGATTGACCCACCCGTGCTGGAGCAGGGATATCCTTAACACCTGACCTGTTGGGGTTCCCTGAGGGCTGGAGTTGGGAAACACTGTCCTAGACCATTGCTGTAGCAATCAGAGGGAAAATGAGGCACTGAGACGTCAGAATTTGTAACAACGCCTGTATCTGACTGTGACATCTCCTCCTCAACTCCCACTGACAAAGGAGACCGAGAGTTTGCAACATCTCATTTCAATCTGTGCGTCGTGTGCGTCCACAATAACCCCTGCTCTAGTACTCACACACTGGCACATACGGTTCAAAACGTGGACCGTGATACACAGTATTGTCACAAAGAAATGCAAGATGAAACCTGATGCAATTTGCGTCAACTCTGCTCCAAACTTGCCTTGATACACTACCGACACACTTTATTAAAGTGTGGCCGGTACCGCAAGCCGGGAGATTTCCCGGCTTGCTAGTGGCCGCCCCTCGGCGTGCGACGCGCGGTCACGCGTCTTCGGGAGCCTGCGCCCCCTGCACGCACGTCCAGGGCTCCCCGAGGGACGGCGGCAGGGGGTTCCGGGGGACCCGGCGGACCCGGCAGCGGTAGGGAGAGCGCCCCGATCGGAGGGCGCTCTTCCGCTGCTTCGGCGCGCGCCCGTCACCCTCGGGCGCGCGCCAGGCTACTGCTGCGGCCAAGAACGGGCAAATGCTCGAATAAACTTGGCCGCAGCAGTACATCACTCCCAATGTGTTTTTACCTAAATTACAGCTGTTTAGCAAATCTGTCCCTTATTTGATCAATTACAACCAAAGATTGTATTATAATTGTGCTAAAAATAATAGAAATTGACGCGTTTGTCTCCTTGTCGCGTGTAATCAGTCTCATTGGTTTCCTTAAGGCTGGGAGTATGGCATCACCATTCCTCCTGACCGGAAACCCAAGTCCTGGGTACCTACGGAGAAGATGTATCACACAAACCGGAGGAGGCGCTGGGTCAGACTTCGAAGAAGAGACCCCAAACAGATAGAGATCCTAAAGAAGGTATGTTTGTATACTGTCTTCAGTGATAACATTTCAGCACTGCACATTTGTGGAGAAAACAGAGTTTTCTGTATGTCACTTTTTGACCCTCTCCACAACCAACTGTTCTGCCGTCAGTATCCTGGGAGCATCACGGTTTTGCCGGGATCACGAGTTGGCTCATTCTTTTAACTGTTGCTACAGAATTCCTATACTACACGGACAGCGCAGAACTGACCTATAGAATTCCTATACTACACAGACAGTGCAGAACTGACCTATAGAATTCCTATAGTATATGGACAGCGCAGAACTGACCTATAGAATTCCTATACTACACGGGCAGTGTAGAAATTACCTATAGAATTCCTATATTACATGGACAGTGTAGAAATGACCTATAGAATTCCCATACTACACGGTCAGCGCAGAGCTGACTTATAGAATTCCTATAATACAAGTTCAGCGCAGAACTGACCTAAAGAATTCCTATACTACATGGACAGCGAAGAACTGACCTACCAGTATAGAATTACCTGTGCCAGTGAATTCCGGGAAGTGAATGTGCCAGCCTAGGATGGGATGGGTTGCTAATCTAGCCAGGACGGAGGAGGAACTAGATGTGATTGTCCAGTTACAAACAAATGACCTTGCCAGGGATTAAGTGAGAGCAGTGCTGGAATTGTTAATAGAGTTAGGGAATAACAGAAGGATACCTCAGTGCCTGTGTCTATGCATTGTGAGTCTACAGCACAGGGGGTTATTTACTAATGTCTCCTGGCTGCAAAATTAGGACAAGACTCCTATTACTTTGAATAGGATTCCTTTCCTGTCATAAATATGGCGTCTGTTTTTGCTCTGGTTTGCAGCGGGGAGACTTCAATAAACAGACCACATGGTTCTTCTCACCACAAACTACAACGTGTTTGGTTAAGAAGTGGTTCAGAGTAGAGGGTGGTTGGCTTGTTTGGGCACATTGGGTCTGCCCGGTGAAGCAGGGTCCCGTGTATCACTACGAAGATTCCAGATCAGTGTTGCTCAATCAAGGTACCATGCCGCCCAAAGACATGTAGGTTCCCCATAGGAAAACAAACTACAGTATATAGGGAATTTGTGTATTGTTGATCAAATAATTTGCATTACATTTGTAGTACAACAAAGTAGGAATTGGCAGCACAAATGTTTTGACATCACTGTAATTGTCAATGCAATATTCAATCAATAGTCACTAGGAGTAAAGGCTTTTTAAAAAAGAAAATAAGAACGTGCTAAGCATGGTAGAGGCAAAAAAATAGTTTTCCTAAAGTCTGAATAGATAGGAGATGAGATTGTAACGCACGGTATGTAGCCGCACTCGGGGAGTAATCAGGTGAGCAAGAAACCGAGACCTGATCCCAGACTGAGGATAAGGAGTTGTAAATATGTATAGATGACTAAATCAGGAGGAGAAGAGAAATTAAAACATACAGTAAAGAGAAGGGAAGGAATCTCACATGTACCACGCTACCTGGGAAGAGAAGGGTATGTGTCTCACGTGTACCACGCTACCTGGGAAGAGAAGGGAATGTGTCTCACGTGTACCACGCTACCTGGGAAGAGAAGGGAATGTGTCTCGTGTACCACGCTACCTGGGAAGAGAAGGGAATGTGTCTCAGGTGTACCACGCTACCTGGGAAGAGAAGGGAATGTGTCTCACATGTACCACACTACCTGGGAAGAGAAGGGAATGTGTCTCACATGTACCACGCTACCTGGGAAGAGAAGGGAATGTGTCTCGTGTACCACGCTACCTGGGAAGAGAAGGGAATGTGTCTCACGTGTAACACGCTACCTGAGAAGGGAATGTGTCTCGTGTCCACGCTACCTGGGAAGAGAAGGGAACGTGTCTCGTGTACCACGCTACCTGGGAATAGAAGGGAATGTGTCTCATGTGTACCACGCTACCTGGGAAGAGAAGGGAATGTGTCTCACGTGTACCACGCTACCTGAGAAGGGAATGTGTCTCACATGTACCACGCTACCTGGGAAGAGAAGGGAATGTTTCTCACGTGTACCACGCTACCTGGGAAAAGAAGGGAATGTGTCTCACGTGTACCACGCAACCTGGGAAGAGAAGGGAATGTGTCTCACGTGTACAACGCTATCTGGGAAGAGAAGGGAATGTGTCTCACGTGTACCACGCTACCTGAGAAGGGAATGTGTCTCACATGTACCACGCTACCTGGGAAGAGAAGGGAATGTTTCTCACGTGTACCACACTACCTGGGAAGAGAAGGGAATGTGTCTCGTGTACCACGCTACTTGGGAAGAGAAGGGAATGTGTCTCACGTGTACCACGCTACCTGGGAAGAGAAGGGAATGTGTCTCACGTGTACCACACTACCTGGGAAGAGAAGGGAATGTGTCTCACATGTACCACGCTACCTGGGAAGAGAAGGGAATGTGTCTCGTGTACCACGCTACCTGGGAAGAGAAGAGAATGTGTCTTACGTGTACCACGCTACATGGGAAGAGAAGGGAATGTGTCTCATGTGTACCACGCTACCTGAGAAGGGAATGTGTCTCACGTGTGTCACGCTACCTGGGAAGAGAAGGGAATGTGTCTCATGTACCACGCTACCTGGGAAGAGAAAGGTATGTGTCTCACGTGTACCATGCTACATGGGAAGAGAAGGGAATGTGTCTCACGTGTACCACACTACCTGAGAAGGGAATGTGTCTCACGTGTATCACGTCACCTGGGAAGAGAAGGGAATGTGTCTCGTGTACCACGCTACCTGGGAAGAGAAGGGTATGTGTCTCACGTGTACCACGCTACCTGGGAAGAGATGGGTATGTGTTTCATGTGTACCACGCTACCTGGAAAGAGATGGGTATGTGTCTCATGTGTAACACGCTACCTGGGTAGGGAAGGGAAAGTTCCTCATGTGTACCACGCTACCTGGGAAGAGAAGGGAATGTTTCTCACGTGTACCACGCTACCTGGGAAGGGAATGTGTCTCACGTGTACCACGCTACCTGGGAATGGAATGTGTCTCACGTGTACCACGCTACCTGGGAAGAGAAGGGAATGTGTCTCACGTTTACCACACTACCTGGGAAGAGGATGGAATGTGTCTCACGTGTACCACGCTACCTGGAAAGAGAAGGGAATGTGTCTCGTGTACCACGCTACCTGAGAAGAGAAGGGAATGTTTCTCACGTGTTCCACGCTAATGGGTAGAGAAGGGAATGTGTCTCACGTGTACCACGCTACCTGGGAAGAGAAGGGTATGTGTCTCACGTGTATCATGCTACCTGGGAAGAGAAGGGAATGTGTCTCACGTGTACCACGTTACCTGGGAAGAGAAGGGAATGTGTCTCACGTGTACCACGCTACCTGGGAAGAGAAGGGAATGTGTCTCACGTGTACCACGCTACCTGGGAAGAGAAGGGAATGTGTCTCACGTGTACTACACTACCTGGGAAGAGAAGGGAATGTGTCTCACGTGTACCACGCTACCTGGGAAGAGAAGGGAATGTGTCTCGTGTACCACGCTACCTGAGAAGAGAAGGGAATGTTTCTCACGTGTACCACGCTAATGGGAAGAGAAGGGAATGTGTCTCACGTGTACCACGCTACCTGGGAAGAGGAGGGTATGTGTCTCACGTGTATCACGCTACCTGGGAACAGAAGGGGATGTGTCTCACGTGTACCTCGCTACCTGGGAAGGGAATGTGCCTCATGTGTACCACGCTACCTGGGAAGAGAAAGGAATGTGTCTCGTGTGTACTACGCTACCTGGGAAGAGAAGGGTATGTGTCTCACGTGTACCACGCTACCTGGGAAGAGAAGGGTATGTGTCTCACGTGTATCACGCTACCTGGGAAGAGAAGGGAATGTGTCTCACGTGTACCACGCTACCTGGGAAGAGAAGGGAACGTGTCTCACGTGTACCACGCTACCTGGGAAGAGAAGGGAATGTGTCTCACGTGTGCCACGCTACCTGGGAAGAGAAGGGGATGTGTCTCACGTGTACCACGCTACCTGGGAAGAGAAGAGGATGTGTCTCACGTGTACCACGCTACCTGGGAAGAGAAGGGAATGTGTCTCACGTGTACCACGCTACCTGGGAAGAGAAGGGAATGTGTCTCACGTGTACCACGCTACCTGGGAAGAGAAGGGAATGTGTCTCACGTGTACCACGCTACCTGGGAAGAGAAGGGAATGTGTCTCACGTGTACTACACTACCTGGGAAGAGAAGGGAATGTGTCTCACGTGTACCACGCTACCTGGGAAGAGAAGGGAATGTGTCTCGTGTACCACGCTACCTGAGAAGAGAAGGGAATGTTTCTCACGTGTACCACGCTAATGGGAAGAGAAGGGAATGTGTCTCACGTGTACCACGCTACCTGGGAAGAGGAGGGTATGTGTCTCACGTGTATCACGCTACATGGGAACAGAAGGGGATGTGTCTCACGTGTACCTCGCTACCTGGGAAGGGAATGTGCCTCATGTGTACCACGCTACCTGGGAAGAGAAAGGAATGTGTCTCGTGTGTACTACGCTACCTGGGAAGAGAAGGGTATGTGTCTCACGTGTACCACGCTACCTGGGAAGAGAAGGGTATGTGTCTCACGTGTATCACGCTACCTGGGAAGAGAAGGGAATGTGTCTCACGTGTACCACGTTACCTGGGAAGAGAAGGGAATGTGTCTCACGTGTACCACGCTACCTGGGAAGAGAAGGGAACGTGTCTCACGTGTACCACGCTACCTGGGAAGAGAAGGGAATGTGTCTCACGTGTGCCACGCTACCTGGGAAGAGAAGGGGATGTGTCTCACGTGTACCACGCTACCTGGGAAGAGAAGAGGATGTGTCTCACGTGTACCACGCTACCTGGGAAGAGAAGGGAATGTGTCTCATGTGTACCACGCTACCTTGGAAGAGAAGGGAATGTTTCTCACGTGTACCACGCTAATGGGAAGAGAAGGGAATGTGTCTCATGTGTACCACGCTACCTGGGAAGAGAAGGGTATGTGTCTCACGTGTACCATGCTACCTGTGAAGAGAAGGGTATGTGTCTCATGTGTACCATGCTACCTGGGTAGGGAAGGGAAAGTGCCTCACGTGTACCACGCTACCTGGGTAGGGAAGGGAAAGTGCCTCACGTGTACCACGCTACCTGGGAAGAGAAGGGAATGTGTCTCACGTGTACCACGCTACCTGGGAAGAGAAGGGAATGTGTCTCACGTGTACCACGCTACCTGGGAAGGGAATGTGTCTCACGTGTACCACGCTACCTGGGAAGAGAAGGGAATGTGTATCACGTGTACCACGCTATCTGGGAAGAGAAGGGAATGTGTCTCGTGTACCACGCTACCTGAGAAGAGAAGGGAATGTTTCTCACGTGTACCACGCTAATGGGAAGAGAAGGGAATGTGTCTCACGTGTACCACGCTACCTGAGAAGGGAATGTGTCTCACGTGTATCACGCTACCTTGGAAGAGAAGGGAATGTGTCTCGTATACCACGCTACCTGGGAAGAGAAGGGTATGTGTCTCACGTGTACCACGCTACCTGGGAAGAGAAGGGAATGTGTGTCGTGTACCACGCCACCTGGGAAGAGAAGGGAATGTGTCTCACGTGTACCATGCTACATGGAAGAGAAGGGAATGTGTCTCATGTGTACCACGCTACCTGAGAAGGGAATGTGTCTCACGTGTATCACGCTTCCTGGGAAGAGAAGGGAATGTGTCTCGTGTACCACGCTACCTGGGAAGAGAAGGGTATGTGTCTCACATGTACCACGCTACCTGGGAAGAGATGGGTATGTGTCTAATGTGTAACACACTACCTGGGTAGGGAAGGTAAAGTGCCTCACGTGTACCACGCTACCTGGGAAGAGAAGGGAATGTGTCTCACGTGTACCACGCTACCTGGGAAGGGAATGTGTCTCACGTGTACCACGCTACCTGGGAAGGGAATGTGTCTCACGTGTACCACACTACCTGGGAAGAGAAGGGAATGTGTCTCACGTGTACCACGCTACCTGGGAAGAGAAGGGAATGTGTCTCGTGTACCACGCTACCTGAGAAGAGAAGGAAATGTTTCTCACGTGTACCACGCTAATGGGAAGAGAAGGGAATGTGTCTCACGTGTACCACGCTACCTGGGAACAGAAGGTGATGTGTCTCACGTGTACCACGCTACCTCGGAAAGGAATGTGCCTCACGTGTACCACGCTACCTGGAAAGAGAAGGGAATGTGTCTCGTGTACCACGCTACCTGAGAAGAGAAGGGAATGTTTCTCACGTGTACCACGCTAATGGGAAGAGAAGGGAATGTGTCTCACGTGTACCACGCTACCTGGTAAGAGAAGGGAATGTGTCTCACGTGTACCACGCTACCTGGTAAGAGAAGGGAATGTGTCTCACGTGTATCACGCTACCTGGGAAGAGAAGGGTTTGTGTCTCACGTGTATCACGCTACCTGGGAAGAGAAGTGAATGTGTCTCACGTGTACCACGCTACCTGGAAAGAGAAGGGAATGTGTCACGTGTACCACGCTACCTGAGAAGAGAAGGGAATGTTTCTCACGTGTACCACGCTAATGGGAAGAGAAGGGAATGTGTCTCACGTGTACCATGCTACCTGGGAAGAGAAGGGTATGTGTCTCACGTGTATCACGCTACCTGGGAAGAGAAGGGAATGTGTCTCACGTGTACCACGTTACCTGGGAAGAGAATGGAATGTGTCTCACGTGTACCATGCTACCTGGAAAGAGATGGGAATGTGTCTCACGTGTACCACGCTACCTGGGAAGAGAAGGGAATGTGTCTCACGTGTACCACACTACCTGGAAAGAGAAGGGAATGTGTCTCACGTGTACCACGCTACCTGGGAAGAGAAGGGAATGTGTCTCACGTGTACCACACTACCTGGGAAGAGAAGGGAATGTGTCTCACGTGTACCACGCTACCTGAGAAGAGAAGGGAATGTTTCTCACGTGTACCACGCTACCTGGGAAGAGACGGGTATGTGTCTCACGTGTATCACGCTACCTGGGAACAGAAGGGGATGTGTCTCACGTGTACCACGCTACCTGGGAAGGGAATGTGCCTCACGTGTTCCACGCTACCTGGGAAGAGAAGGGAATGTGTCTCACGTGTACCACGCTACCTGGGAAGAGAAGGGTATGTGTCTCACGTGTACCACGCTACCTGGGAAGAGAAGGGTATGTGTCTCACGTGTATCACGCTACCTGGGAAGAGAAGGGAATGTGTCTCACGTGTACCACGTTACCTGGGAAGAGAAGGGAATGTGTCTCACGTGTACCACGCTACCTGGGAAGAGAAGGGAATGTGTCTCGCGTGTACCACGCTAACTGGGAAGAGAAGGGTATGTGTCTCACGTGTATCACGCTACCTGGGAAGAGAAGGGAATGTGTCTCACGTGTACCACGCTACCAGGGAAGAGAAGGGAATGTGTCTCACGTGTACCACGCTACCTGGGAAGAGAAGGGGATGTGTCTCACGTGTACCACGCTACCTGGGAAGAGAAGAGGATGTGTCTCACGTGTACCACGCTACCTGGGAAGAGAAGGGAATGTGTCTCATGTGTACCACGCTACCTGGGAAGAGAAGGGAATGTTTCTCACGTGTACCACGCTAATGAGAAGAGAAGGGAATGTGTCTCATGTGTACCACACTACCTGGGAAGAGAAGGGTATGTGTCTAACGTGTACCATGCTACCTGGGAAGAGAAGGGTATGTGTCTCATGTGTACCACGCTACCTGGGTAGGGAAGGGAAAGTGCCTCACGTGTACCACGCCACCTGGGTAGGGAAGGGAAAGTGCCTCACGTGTACCACGCTACCTGGGAAGAGAAGGGAATGTGTCTCACGTGTACCACGCTACCTGGAAAGAGAAGGGAATGTGTCTCACGTGTACCACGCTACCTGGGAAGGGAATGTGTCTCACATGTACCACGCTACCTGGGAAGAGAAGGGGATGTGTTTCACGTGTACCACACTACCTGGGAAGAGAAGGGAATGTGTCTCACGTGTACCACGCTATCTGGGAAGAGAAGGGAATGTGTCTCGTGTACCACGCTACCTGAGAAGAGAAGGGAATGTTTCTCACGTGTTCCACGCTACCTGAGAAGGGAATGTGTCTCACGTGTATCACGCTACCTTGGAAGAGAAGGGAATGTGTCTCGTATACCACGCTACCTGGGAAGAGAAGGGTATGTGTCTCACGTGTACCACGCTACATGGGAAGAGAAGGGAATGTATCTCATGTGTACCACGCTACCTGAGAAGGGAATGTGTCTCACGTGTATCACGCTACCTGGGAAGAGAAGGGTATGTGTCTCATGTGTAACATGCTACCTGGGTAGGGAAGGTAAAGTGCCTCACGTGTACCACGCTACCTGGGAAGAGAAGGGAATGTGTCTCACGCTACCTGGGAAGGGAATGTGTCTCACGTGTACCACGCTACCTGGGAAGGGAATATGTCTCACGTGTACCACGCTACCTGGGAAGAGAAGGAAATGTGTCTCACGTGTACCACACTACCTGGGAAGAGAAGGGAATGTGTCTCACGTGTACCACGCTACCTGGGAAGAGAAGGGAATGTGTCTCGTGTACCACGCTACCTGAGAAGAGAAGGGAATGTTTCTCACGTGTACCACGCTAATGGGAAGAGAAGGGAATGTGTCTCACGTGTACCACGCTACCTGGGAACAGAAGGTGATGTGTCTCACGTGTACCACGCTACCTGGGAAGGGAATGTGCCTCACATGTACCACGCTACCTGGGAAGAGAAGGGAATGTGTCTCACGTGTACCACACTACCTGGGAGGAGAAGGGAATGTGTCTCATGTGTACCACGCTACCTGGGAAGAGAAGGGAATGTGTCTCACGTGTACCACATTACCTGGGAAGAGAAGGGAATGTGTCTCACGTGTACCATGCTACCTGGGAAGAGAAGGGTATGTGTCTCACGTGTACCATGCTACCTGGGAAGAGAAGGGTATGTGTCTCACGTGTATCACGCTACCTGGGAAGAGAAGGGAATGTGTCTCACGTGTACCACGCTACCTGGGAAGAGAAGGGGATGTGTCTCACGTGTACCACGCTACCTGGGAAGAGAAGGGAATGTGTCTCACGTGTACCACGCTACCTGGGAAGAGAAGGGAATGTGTCTCACGTGTACCACACTACCTGGGAAGAGAAGGGAATGTGTCTTGTGTACCACACTACCTGGGAAGAGAAGGGAATGTGTCTCGTGTACCACGCTACCTGGGAAGAGAAGGGAATGTGCCTCACGTGTACCACGCTACCTGGGAAGAGAAGGGAATGTGCCTCACGTGTACCACGCTACCTGGGAAGAGAAGGGAATGTGTCTCATGTACCATGCTACCTGAGAAGGGAATGTGTCTCACGTGTACCACGCTACCTGGTAAGAGAAGGGATTGTGCCTCACGTGTACCATGCTACCTGGTAAGAGAAGGGAATGTGTCTCGCGTGTACCACGCTACGTGGGAAGAGAATGGAATGTGTCTCACGTGTACCACGCTACCTGGGAAGAGAAGGGAATGTGTCTCACGTGTACCACGCTACCTGTGAAGAGAACGGAATGTGTCTCACGTGTACCACGCTACCTGTGAAGAGAAGGGAATGTGTCTCACGTGTACCACGCTACCTGGGAAGAGAAGGGAATGTGTCTCACGTGTATCACGCTACCTGGGAAGAGAAGGGAATGTGTCTCGTGTACCACGCTACCTGGGAAAAGAAGGGAATGTGTCTCTCGTGTACCACGCTACCTGGGAAGAGAAGGGAACGTGTCTCACGTGTACCACGCTACCTGGGAAAAGAAGGGTATGTGTCTCGTGTATCACGCTACCTGGGAAGAGAAGGGAATGTGTCTCACGTGTACCACGCTACCTGGGAAGAGAAGGGAATGTGTCTCACATGTACCACGCTACCTGGGAAGAGAAGGGAATGTGTCTCACATGTACCACGCTACCTGGGAAGAGAAGGTAATGTGTCTCACGTGTACCACGCTACCTGGGAAAAGAAGGGAATGTGTCTCTCGTGTACCACGCTACCTGGGAAGAGAAGGGAACGTGTCTCACGTGTACCACGCTACCTGGGAAAAGAAGGGTATGTGTCTCGTGTATCACGCTACCTGGGAAGAGAAGGGAATGTGTCTCACGTGTACCACGCTACCTGGGAAGAGAAGGGAATGTGTCTCACGTGTACCACGCTACCTGGGAAGAGAAGGGAATGTGTCTCACATGTACCACGCTACCTGGGAAGAGAAGGGAATGTGTCTCGTGTACCACGCTACCTGGAAAGAGAAGGGAATGTGTCTCGTGTGTCCCACGCTACCTGGGAAGAGAAGGGAATGTGTCTCACGTGTACCACGCAACCTGGGAAGAGAAGGGAATGTGTCTCACGTGTACCACGCTACCTGGGAAGAGAAGGGAATGTGCCTCACGTGTACCACGCTACCTGGGAAGAGAAGGGAATGTGCCTCACGTGTACCACGCTACCTTGGAAGAGAAGGGAATGTGTCTCATGTACCACGCTACCTGGGAAGGGAATGCGTCTCACATGTACCACGCTACCTTGGATGAAAAGGGAATGTGTCTCACGTGTACCACGCTACCTGGTAAGAGAAGGGATTGTGCCTCACGTGTACCATGCTACCTGGTAAGAGAAGGGAATGTGTCTCGCGTGTACCACGCTACGTGGGAAGAGAATGGAATGTGTCTCACGTGTACCACGCTACCTGGGAAGAGAAGGGAATGTGTCTCACGTGTACCACGCTACCTGGGAAGAGAAGGGAATGTGTCTCGTGTACCACGCTACCTGTGAAGAGAACGGAATGTGTCTCACGTGTACCACGCTACCTGTGAAGAGAAGGGAATGTGTCTCACGTGTACCACGCTACCTGGGAAGAGAACGGAATGTGTCTCACGTGTACCACGCTAATGGGAAGAGAAGGGAATGTGTCTCACGTGTATCACGCTACCTGGGAAGAGAAGGGAATGTGCCTCACGTGTACCACGCTACCTGGGAAGAGAAGAGAATGTGTCTCGTGTACACTGCTTGTATACTGTATATACACAAACACTGCTTGTATACTGTATATACACAGACACTGCTTGTATACTGTATATACAGAGACACTGCTTGTATACTGTATTTACACAGACACTGCTTGTATGCTGTATTTACACAGACACTGCTTGTATACTGTATATACACAGACACTGCTTGTACACTGTGTATGCAGACACTGCTTGTATACTGAATATACAGACACTGCTTGTATACTGTATATACAGACACTGCTTGTATACTGTATATACAGATACTGCTTGTATACTGTATATACACAGACACTGCTTGTATACTGTATATACACAGACTCTGCTTGTATACTGTATATACACAGACACTGCTTGTATACTGTATATACAGAGACACTGCTTGTATACTGTATATACACAGACACTGCTTGTATACTGTATATACACAGACACTGCTTGTATACTGTATATACAGAGACACTGCTTGTATACTGTATATACTGTACAGACACTGCTTGTATACTGTATATACAGACACTGCTTGTATACTGTATATACAGACACTGCTTGTTTTGTTATTCTGTTTATTCTCCCAAAGACTGAAAGCATCAACAGGTACAAAATAATCTCAGAATGACATGGGACGTGAAGAAAATAATAACGTGTTTTCCACAGGGAAGAAATAAGTGGAAAGTGAGACAATGACACCGATACACTGTGTATAAAACACGGTGAGCCCACAGCGTGGGACGGACCCGTTATTCACAGCGTGCCTGTGTTATCTCCCCCTGCTCTCCGATGTTCTCTGTCTGTGACACATCGCATGTGGGAGCTCTGACTCCCCCGCAGTTACATTTTACCCCTAGATGTCTCTCTTGGACCATGAAT
Source organism: Ascaphus truei (assembly GCF_040206685.1). Lineage (NCBI taxonomy): Eukaryota > Metazoa > Chordata > Amphibia > Anura > Ascaphidae > Ascaphus > Ascaphus truei. Next base: position 538,251,776 of record NC_134483.1, read on the forward strand.
ACACCGGGTGCCCCCTCTCAGTGCAGCTTGAAACCGTTTTCTCTGCGTATAAAACTTTCTATTGAAACCTGAGCGTCAACAACTGCAAGGCAGCTGTACGCCGGCCAGATGCACTTTTTATAACCTGTAATAGTGAAGCAGCAAAGTATGCTATAAAAGAAGGCATTTAAACGATCCTTAGAAAGGCTACCACCACAGCAAGGCCTGTCAGTGCATGGGAGCACTGTGCAATACCTTCACAATATTCCCAGTGGGAACTTAACGTGTGTGTGTGTATATATGTGTGTGTGTGTGTGTGTGTGTGTGTGTGTGTGTGTGTGTGTGTGTATGTATATATATATATATATGTATGTATATATGTATATGTATGTATGAGTATGTGTATATATATATATATGTATGTATGTATGTTTTGTAGGGGAGACTGGTTCAAATCCCCGGTGTCCGCTCCTTGTGACCTTGGCCAAGTCACTTTATCTCCCTGTGCCTCAGGCACCAACAACAGATTCTAAGCTCCACAGGGCAGGAACCTGTGCCTGTAACATTCCTATCTATGTACAATGCTGCTCACTGCGCACTGTACTGTAATTGTGACACGCTTTTAGTCCCATTGGGACAATAGGGCTATATGAAATACAATGTATTATTATTAAGATTATTTAAAGAAGAAAGCTAGAATGTAGAATTATTTAGGTTTTATTATATTGTGTTGATAACACGACATAGAGATGCCTTCTATGAGGCATAGAGATATGTCTGGTATCCAATACATATACGCAGAGTAGCATACAGGTTATCTGTTAGATAATACATCTGCAGGGTATGGCCACATTTGGAAATGCTAAGTATCCTAAAAAGATTAGAGAACACAAAAGGATTCACATATGAGAATGTGCAAGAACCACATAAGGATCAGCAGTACCCTTTTTTAGCTGATAACATACCATGAAACCTCTCTTTGTACTTTTCGCACCCAACTTCAATCAAAGCCTCTTTGAAGCCCCCACAGATTCATGACAAACCAGACCCCCACATTTTGTATTTTCAACGTCAAACTGTAGCTCATTAACCCCTTAAGCACCAGAGGGATTAAAATCCCTAATATCTCATGACATGATCATGACAATGAGTTACGCAGTGAGATGTTAGGTGAGGGAGGGTTCGGGAGAGTGAACAGTCATACACACATGCCAAGCACGGTCACCATCATCAATTGCACTCAGTTCAACCTCGCTGCCTGTAAGACTTTACAATTGGCCTTTGTTTATTGCAGTTACTGCGTCTCAACCCATGTGAAGAACACATCAAAAGTCTGCGATTTCATATTTCATTAGCCACTTGAGAATGCCAATTTCACTCTCGCGCGGTCCCACTTTTCTTTAACTAACTGTTCCTTTATTTATGAGAATCATACATTGAACTCTGCTGCCCCTACCTCTCATGGGGCCTGAAGAAAAGATGCATTATTCTGCTTCCGTAATATATGTCAGTTACACGGATTATAAGAGAATGGTTACATAGCTGGGATATAAACCCTTTTCCTGCCAGTACTGAATGCCCGGGGGGGCATGGCTGTTCCCCAGATCCTTAGCACATTCACGGTTGGGGGAAGGGGCATGGGGGATAGCTACACTCTTTGGTAAATGTTGGCTAGGGCTGGACACAAGTATCCAGCACATCCTATGATCCAGAGGCTAGCAGTGCTTAGCTTGCCAATGGGTTTTTTTTTAAGGTAGGCTCTCAACATGCACACTCTGGGTTTGTTAAACGTTACGGTGTCCTCTCACAGTGTATTATTCTGCTTGTTGTTTACAAAGAGGAGGGCACTGGGCTAGACTCTTCGTAGGCCAAATGAAATACCCATTACTATATACTGGCGCCTAAAAAGTCAACATCCTTATCCAATATCAATTTGCTGTGCCGTTATTTATCTGGCATTGTGTAAGTAGGGTTTCAGTTTTTCCCTATCTGGAGCAGAATCCCAAGTCACCACTCTTATACATCCATCAAGACACAACAGAGGATTCCCAGTTCAACAGGACTGGGCTTTGCTATATGGTCAGGTTTTTCACGGATATTGACTTTGTAGGCGCCGGTTTAATTTTGGTTGTTCTTGTATGGGATTTGTAGCCATTTCATTGTTCCAGGCAGCCGCCTTCCTATCATTTTTAGGCACAATTGGTATTACACCGGTAGAGTTTATTACACGCTACATTATTACAAGCATTAGCGCTGAAGCACACACACCTTTTCCTGCACATTACTACATACTGTAACAAGGGAACAATAGTTAAAGGTCTTAGATTTCTAACCTTTAACTCCTTGTGTGCTAGAGGGGCCAGCTTTTACCGGCCTTGCCCTTCACTGCCAACTTCAATGCGCCCCCAACTTCAATGTGTAGCCATACAGACCCCCTGTATGAAGGGGTTAACCAAGGCAGGCATCCCATTACGCACAGTCTGCTGTGGATAAGCCTCTCTTGTGTCCTTTCATTGCACATTATTCTAGTTATTAGTCATAAACAGGGAATGAACGCTCCTGTGTTAATGTGATACTTCCCCCTCCCCATCGCACAGCACAAGCCGGACGAGGCAGAAAGCGAGGGCTGGGAATACGCCTCCCTGTTCGGGTGGAAGTTTCACCTGAAGTATCGCAAGACGGACAGTTTCCGGAGGCGGCGCTGGAGGCGGCGCATGGAGCCCCTGGAGCGGACGGGAGCGGCAGCTGTTTTCGCTTTGGAAGGAGCTCTGGTAAGTGGAGAAGCAGGCTTCCCTCTGTTTGTAATAATGGTGATGTTGGTGACACAGGGCCGCTGGCCAAAGAGGTATTACACACATTAGGTGACACATTATCAGGACCCAAGATAGTCGCCCCCCCCCGTTGGAATGGAATCAGACATTCAACTCATTGCAAAGAGCCGCAAAAGGCAGTCACACTCCAGCCATGTGCAGTAACTGAGGCCCTATATTGTGTGCTCACCATCATTGCACTCAGTGCTTCCTTCTTGTGTATCTCTGGCGGCCACAAAGTAGCTGTGTAAACCATAACAATTTTAGTAGCAAGTTTATTGTAATCTTCCCAGGAGTCGAGATGTGGGAATAATTCGCGGACATTTGGCTTTGTCCCGCATAGAATTCCCTGGGATGGGGAGAGCTGGGTCTCCGTGGGGTGCAGAATACACACATATATATGAGAGAAAAGATGGATGAGTAGTTATTCCTTTTCTTTCTTTAAAGCCATGATGTGCAATAAATTGAAGGTACCCCTAGTAAAGCGCAACAGAGCGAAACATGTGCGATTCCCGGTCTCCGGTTTTTACAATAAATGTTGAATTTTTTTATTGTCACCCTCTTATTTTTGTGATGCAGCGGAGGGGCTTTTTGCCTTTCTTTTCGACTTTGTCACGTTTATTTTCACGCTTCGATGTTCATGGCTCGGAGAGAAAGCTCTTCTTTAATAAAGTCCAAGTGTATAATACACCACGATATATATATATATATATATATATATATATATATATATATATATATATATAGTACAGGATATATATATACTGCACATTATGTACTATATGTTTGCATTGCACTATGGGTGAGGGTATATATGTTTGGTCACTTGCACTTGTGGGTTGCACGGCCCTGAGGAAGGTCTCTCTGTGGGACCGAAACGTTGGCTTACGTGTATTTCATGTTGTGAATATAGATTTTTGGATTAACCCCGTGCGGTCTGCTGTCTCTTTACTGGTCTTTGGATTGGTTCGTATCATATATATAGTACAGGATATATATATACTGCACATTATGTACTATATATATATATATATATATATATATATACACACATTATGTAATATATATATATATATATATATATACATACATACATACATACATACATACATACATACATACATACATACATACATACATACACACACACACACATGGGCATACATTACCCACAGCAGCTAGCCTGACCAGAAAATCTTTGAGTAAGACTGGAAGAAAAAATGCAGCTGTACAATGATATATAAAAAACAGAAGAAAAAAAAAACCTGAATGAGAGCTCTAGGAGTGCAGTAAAATAGAAGATATCGCCAACAAACCGGAGCCTGAAGTAACGGGTCACTGGAGGCAGAATCTGCAGTAATGCAGCTTGTAGTAAAGTGGAGCGCAGGAAACGCACAGATACTGGGCAAGGTAGATTGATACCTGTATGAGAAACCTCCCCGAAATATCTGCCCCAGTTCATAGCCCCGTGTCAAGACTGCGACCGGTGGGGAGTAACGCTACTCCCGATTGTGCACCGTCCTGTTCCTCCAGCTGATATATCTGTATAGGATCAGCTGCTCTAGAGAAGCCTCCGTGATCCCCAATGACGTCCGTTCGATCCAAGTCACAAATGAGCTAAAATAAATTTATAAATTGATTTGAGTTCATTTTGCTGGTGGGTTTCCCCGATTTTTTTTGCCCTCGGAGCCGCAGTGCCTTTGATCTACCTACTTCTTCATACACCATGATATATGTCTATACACACACTACTATACACTACCATACACATACTGCCTTCACAATATATATGCAGATGTATTTTACATACTGTAGAGCACACAACTCTTCCCCGTAGACCGTACAATCTGTGTTTTATTGGAGTGTGATGTCGAGACCGACAAGGTCAAGTGCCCAAGGTCATAGGGAGCCGACACGTGTTGGATGGAACGACTACGTGAAACGTAGTGACATTACCCCTGTAATATGCCCTCTCCCTATACATTAATGTATGCATATCTGTATTTATATTGCGCCATCCAAGTATATAGCGCTTCACAGCAGTAATACAGGTTACACGTATAATAATACAACACATAATGGGAATAAGCACTTGAGACATAAAAGTAACATTAGGAAATGGAGTCCCTGCGCCGAAGAGCTTACAATCTACAATTTATACAAGGTGATTACTCGGAAAAAATATATTGTATATACTGTGTATGTAAACCTCATGTACAGAAATACGGCAGAGGTTTCAACATAGGATGAAAAGCCTACAAACACACACCATGGTCACGTGGTGGTCTTGGACCTTCTTACTGCTCTTCTACCGTAGACTGGAAAATCTTACCTCATGCTATTTCTGTATAAGGTTATAATGCGCGAGTATTGAACCAGTTACATTCCAGTGGCTTCCGAGCTGGGCCAACAGAACATGAACTCTGGGGCACATGGATGCAAGGTATAAATAGCAGGAGTTAAAACAAATAATTACATGGCAAGGCACTGAATTCTGCATCAGAGGTCCCCACTTCAGAACCACAAATCCTATTTTATTAGTGTTCAAGACCCTTAGTAGTTCTGATGCCAAGCTCCGCTGGAGACCAGAAAAATAGATTTATTTAACATGCAGGAAGCAAGCTTTGATTTTTTAAAAAGAACGTAACTGTTTAATATGGTCCAAGCTGAAATCCCCATTCAAAAGGCATAGGGCTGCGAGCTTCCCTGACAAAATCAATGGGGGTTCAAGCTTACCTAACAAGGAGAAGATGGCTCCCATGTCACTACTTGTAGTTGGCATATTGCTCGTGGGATAAAGGGAATTTTTTTTTTTAAGACTGGAATTCCTTTTATTATCTATAGATGTTTTACACGGAACTTTTCGGACACCAGGAGTTGCGTGGTTAAAATATGTCACAACCAATAATAATAATAATATACATATATTCCTGATTATAATCAACAGAATGAAAACATTGTAAATAAGAGACGAATCACATAAGCTGTGTATGTATGTATGTATGTATGTATGTATGTATGTATGTATGTCTTTATTTATATTTATTTATTTGTATGTCTTTATTTATATACATGTATGTATGTATGTATGTATGTCTTTATTTATATATAGTAGCTCTTCACAGCAGTAATACACGTGACAATCATATAAATAACAAATAATACAAATAACAGGTCCTGGGAAGAAGTGCTTCAGACATAAAAGTAACATTTTGGAAAAGGAGTCACTGCTCCGAAGAGCTCACAATCTAATTCTACTTGTGCTATACATTTGTGAGTTCCTTGATAAGAGCAGAGTCGGGGCAGGGATGTAGTTGCGTCAACTCAACAGAAAAAAATCTAACTTTCCTTGTTTTTTGACAGGGTGTTCTCTACCTTCTCACAGGGCCTCCTACACTTTCTTGTACCATTTCAAGTGGGAGAATGTCCCTCTTAAAATCCCTGCCCGACTCTGCTACCTGGGATAGAACAACATGGCGGTGAGTTGGGCAGCAGAGTCAATAAGCTAAGGGTGGCCAACTCCAGTCCTCAAGGGCAGGTATTCAGCACAGGTGGCTCAATCAGTAGTTCAGTCTTGAACTGCACCACCTGTGCTGAAGCAGGAATATCCCTAATACCTGACCTGTTGGTGGCCCCTGAGGACTGGAGTTGGCCACCCCGGCAATAAACAATCAGGCTGAGAGAAGCAGGGGATTCTGGGGGAGAAGATTGCACCCTATGCCACACGCTGCAGAGGATATTTTCTACGCGCCAGAGAAGATTTGAGTGGCGTTTATTTGAACAGACACTGGGGAAGCATATTCACAGCATACTGAATTGCGTGCTATGGCCCAGATCCCGTGAGGTCCGGTAACTCAGGGCTCGCAACGTTCGGTTATCACAAATCAATAACGGTCGGTATCTTCCCTGCGTTTCACGCGTATCCCTAACGCTAGTTGTATGCCGGAACAGCAGCTGTAGTTAGTATAGGTTTAATGCCATGTTAAGTTAACACCGCCATGCGTTACCTTCAAGTAACATGACGCTAAGCATTAAAGGGGGAGTTACTCTCAGATTTCCTATTAGGCCCGGGCCAAAGGCGGCAAAATTTTGGAGCAGTAAAAAATTTCCGCCCCCATATAATTTTGCCGCGCGGACCTAATGGGAAGGCACTTGCCTGTCTCGGCCGCCTCCTTTCTGCCGCCCTCCTGCTCCTTTGGAATCCCGGCGTCAAATGACGCTGTGGACGCCCCCACTGTGATGTCACACGGCGTCTCGTTTGCCATGGCAACGGGGCATGTCGACGTCAAATGACATCTATGGCAATGCGCCGCCCTACGTCACGTTGGTGATGTCGCGGCGTCATTTGACGCCGGGATCCCAAAGGAGCAGGAGAGCGGCACCAAGGAGGCGGCAGACACAGGCAAGTGCCTAGGGGCGGCAAATTTGGAAAATCCGCCGCTGATGGGTGTAACACCCCGGTTAGGTAGGATTTAACTAGCATAGCGTTACTTACAGCGGATTACCCATCGGCTTTCCTCTCTTTTTAAACTTTTCGTTCAACACCTAAGAAAGGTCCTGAGGGGTGGGGCCAAGGAAAGGAGGAAACAGCATGGAGCAGTGAACTGTGTGGGTGTGTCGAGGGCATCACACCTTTCACCATTGTGTCCAGTATTTTTGGAGAAGGCACCTGGGAATCCTCCAGTTGCCCCTATGCATTAAGAGGTCATTATCTTATTTAGCATATCCTATAGGGTCCATTTCATGCAGTTTTTCTTATCGACAACATTCATCAAATCAATAAAGCAAAAGAAGTGTGGTTTTGGCGAGGCCTCACGTCAGCCCCGGTCGAATTAAACAGTTTTATGATGCTAGCTAAAGAAACCCAACCACTTCAAAGCAGAAAGTCTAAACCACCATTGATTTGCTTAAACAGTAATTTTCCGTCAGAAAATTGACACCAAATCTATCCATAAAGAATCTGTTTTTTAATATTAGTATCACTTATGTCATGCCTTCGGGTCTCTACCACAAGACATCGTGTCGATCTCGGTGAACTCCAGCAGCTAATTATGTGCGGTGAGTTTTCTCCTTCGGTCTGTTTGTGCCTTTTTCCAGGAACCTCAAGATATCCTCTGTCTGCACATAACTGGGAAATCCTTAACCCCTTACCGAAACAGAGGGGACCACAAGGTGTTGTATAAACAAGGACACGGCTACGTGTTCAGCCTTTGAGTGCTCTATGATGTAGACACCACTTCATATGGTCTGGCACTCCAGGGGCCCCTGGCATAGTGACTTAAGTCATGGACATTCAGCTGGTTTTCTAGGAGAACTTGTGTTCTGCCCGTAGCAGGAACGGAATATGAGGGGCCCGCTCCTCTTGCATTCATGTTCACGTGATGTGCCAGAGGGGTGGCGCACTCTAGGTGTACCTGTGTGTGTGTGTATATACTGTACGTATATGTATATATGTGTATACACATATATAGTGATAATATTATACACACACCCTAAAGACAGAGATGGAATAGGAATGAGAGAGCAGGCTCCCCTTCCTGTCCGACGACATAAATAACTTGTATTGTACAACTTTATTATATATATATATATATATATATATATATATATATATATATATATATATATATATATATATATATATATATATATATATATATATATATATATAAATATATATACTATAATACTGAGTTAAGTTATGGTGAGTAAAAAAAGTGACAAAAACCCTCCACAGGAAAGCAAATATGCAAATACAACTGTATGCTCATCTGCATGTCTTAGGCAGGTCTGCAACCCCGCCTTTCCCCATCATCACCCAGCATACAGCACTTCCACTGCAGCAAGGGATTCTGGGAAATGACATGCAAATGAGCACACAGTGTCACTTTTTGCCTCAAAAACCATTTTTAACATGGTTCCCTATAGGCTTAAGCTTGCTGCATGGTCACAGCTTTGAGCACAGCCAGGGTAAAGCCTATAGGGAACCATGTTAAAAATGGTTTTTGAGGCAAAAAGTGACACTGTGTGCTCATTTGCATGTCATTTCCCAGAATCCCTTGCTGCAGTGGAAGTGCTGTATGCTGGGTGATAATGGGGAAAGGCGGGGTTGCAGACCTGCCTAAGACATGCAGATGAGCATACAGTTGTATTTGCATATATATATATATACTGTGAATTCTATGGTTTTACATATCAAGACATAATAACAATCTGTTCCTTAGCAGGTCTTAAAATTAGGTAAATACAACCAGTGTCTTGTATATACCCTGTTCACTTATGTAACTGTATTTGTAACCATGCATTATTTGTCATCTTAACTCTTTGCCCAGGACATACATGAAAACGAGAGGTAACTCTCAATGTATTACTTCCTGGTAACACATTTAGAAATAAATACATACAAGTCCGTGGGAATTTGGATGGACTTAAATACGATTTTTCCAATTGGCCGCTTCAGGGATTATTGAATAAACCCCTACGCTTTGTTTGGTACGGTATATAATTGGTGTTTGAATTATCATTCATGAAATGATTTATATCACCATTTTAGTTTCCGGTCCAGTATCCTCCCTTTGATGAGGAAAATACACGGTTACCGCACTAAAAGAGGCACCGACCAGATGAAAGTACAGTAAATACACCGTCCTAAATACAACATCACCGGTTGCTGCATCTAACTTCGAGGGATCAGGGGTCATTTTGGATATATCTACTATATAAATGGATATACAGTGTATATATATATATGTGTATATATATATATATATATATATATATATATATATATATATATATATATATATATATATATATATATAAGTTCTTCAGTATTAGGTGATACCTTTTTTATTGGACTAACAATTTATGTGTTAGTCCAATAAAAAAGGTATAATCTAATACTGAAGAACTAATTTATTCTCGCAACTGGACTAACACGGCTATTTTCTGCTTTATATATATATGTAACCCTGCTTCCCCCCCCGCCAGACTCTACGGTGGTGTCTAGGGTGCATGAGGGCAGATTATATGCGGTGTGGTGCGTACCTGTAAGGAACAGGAGGGCCTGAGCTTCCCGCGATGTTGTGGGGGAGCCAGGACCGGGCTTCTGGGGTGGTAGCCTCCATGATCTCTTAGTGGTGCAGCGCCTCCATCTTCTATACTCTCAGGAATATGGGACAGGACCAGTATAGAAGAACCCCTTGGGTCCCAGGGTAGTACTTTCCAAGTCACACACAGTCTTTACGGATGAGGAATAGTCTCTTTATTTGACAACGCAACAATATCCCAACAATAAGGGCTTCCAACAGCCGCAACACAATAGCCAGGACGGGTTATACGCCACACGCCTTTGCCCAGATAATTCCTCCTCTCCTTCCCTCCAAGTCCCTCTTCCGGCAGGATGGTCTGAGCTAGGGCTTCAATACCCCATGGCCCACCCCCGAGGTTAGCTTCGCGGTGGGTCTTGGATTCTACCCATCACCCCTGGCAGTGGGGTGAGGGCATTGGTCCACCAAGTCTATAACTCTATCAGCTCTACTTAAAAGACGCTGATTCTGTACACTCTCCTTTCACCTGCACTCTGCGCAGGGGAAACCGTAGTGCTCTCCAAATCCTCGGTCCGATCCGCAGGATTTCTTGACTCATGGCCTGTTAGCGGCACTGCATACTCCCGGCATAACTATCCGGCAACTCCTGAATCTGACTAATCTCGAATGAAGAAGAACAACTACTCACCGGAGTTGGCTGCTAAATATAGAGCTAGCCCCGCCCCTCGTGATGTCAACAGGACCTCCCCTCGTGCTCGCGCCTGCAGCAGAGTCCAGGCCTGCGTCTTTCATTCAGGATAGGGCTATTAAGGGGGAAAACCCAGGATGATTACTGGTGCCTGATCTTAACAGCACTTACCACAGCAGAAGGAAGATAGGTATAACCTGTGCTGTTTACAGGGGGCTACATATATATATATTTAATAAAGTTGTACAATACAAGTTATTTATGTCATCGGACAGGAAGGGGAGCCTGCTCTCTCATTCCTATTCCATCTCTGTCTTCAGGGCTGTTCTCTTACCCCCTGTTTCCTGAAACTGCGGTGTGCCATTAGAAGGCACTGCAGTTTGCTCTCTAACACTAACACTTCTTTGCCACACCGTCTTACAATGTATTCACCTGCAATATCTTACCTTCTGGGAGTCAACCGGTTAACATCTGTCTGTCTCCCAGTGCTGGAAATACTTTCTGCACACCGGTTCGAATTTATTTTCCAATGTGCAAACTTCCGTGCGTAGTGCAGGGGTGGGCAGACTCCAGGGCCACCAACAGCTCAGTTTTTTCAGGATATCCCTGCTTCAGCACGGGGGGTGCAGTCTTCTATTGAGCCACCTGTGCTGAAGCAGGGATATCCTGAGAACATGACCTGTTGGTGGCCCTTGAGGACCGGAGCTGGCCACTCCTGGCATAGTGCATCACGGCGGAACACCAAATGCACGGTAGCTTCGACTGTTTGAATTCCACCTTCACCACGCATGGAGGGTTATGGAGAAAACAGCTAGGAAATGTGAGCGTGCTTAGTCCAGGTTCAAACATCCCCATGCATTCCTTTAACCACTTAGCACTACATGAAAAATATATTTAATTAGGAAACATTTGAGATATACAATCTGATTGAATAATATACAAATCCAATCATTACATTTCTCGAGCTTCCAATGCGCCACCCATCATTTCCATTAAACTTCTGACCCAATTTCACAAGTGGTGCAGAAAGGAAAATTGGTTATGTCCTAGTTTCAGACTCTATATTTCTATTTCCCTTGATTCATTCCCCTTTTGCAAGAAGGCCTCATTACACGAGTATGTAGGAGTACTTGTGATTATGGATGTGTCACGTTTCCTAATTTGCTTACATTGGACGGGTCTGGGCGACCCGTGCTCCTCTCGGCTTGGCACTTGGTTCCATACCTTTCTTCATCGGCTGAACAGTGAACTTTTAACACTGCCTGAAATGCAGTTAAACACCCCATAGGTCGTGTGCAGTATATTGCAAGCATAATAGCAGTAAATGATCCATGAATTCTTCCTCCTCTTCAATCTTAATGACTAACAGTAACGGGGCGAGCCGCCATGGCCACACACAAGGTATTATGGGCCAAAGAAGGATCAAATGGTACATTGTAGAGAAAATGTTACCAGTGCTGGCTTATGGCTTTTTGGCATCCTATATGTGCAATTAGCCTGACTGCTTTAGTGTTCCCTCCGGCTCTATCACACGTTCAGAAATATAGTTGCCTCTGTGCTGGTTTAGACTAATAGGGGGGATTACTATTGGTTCACGTTCCTATGATCAGTCATGTAGAAGCAGCAAGGTCACCTTGTTGGCCCCTCTTAGATAACTGTTGCCGTTAGTAGTGTGGTATACGGTACATTGCTTAGAATCTGACCCAGTGACTGCAGGCGGTCGGCATCCTGTCTCTTCCATCGTGACTTTGCTATTTGCCGGTGCTGAGGTTAAGCACAGACTTCGTGCCTGTACCTTTCAAAGGCTTTTCTCCTAACTCTGGGTAAAATGGCACTGCTCACTCAACCACTTAGTACACAAGGGGTAGTAGTGTTTCCACTCTACTAGGTAAATAACCAGGAACATGTATTTTAAGTAGCAGTCCCCTTAAAAAAATAATAGGTCTTTAGCACCGTACATTTAGGTCAGATAATAAATCTAACAAACAATGATTTATTCAGCTAATAAGACCTCACAGAATATATGCTGCATGTGCACACACCAGCCCTCTTACATGCATGTGCATATAATAATTATACTTTCCCTGTCACTCCCGCGCCGTAAGAACAGTCCCAGCCAATCCGGTCGATGTTTGCTACGCAGCTCTCATGCAATGTCAGCGATATTTCTCGCCGTGTCAACAAGCAAACAAAGTCCTGTAGATGTCGCTGTTGACTGTGAGATTGTAAGCCCTTCTATAACTTCATTATTCTCCTGTTCTGATTAACAGATCCATTAAGATCAGTAGGAGTCACTTGTTTCATAATGACTGGACAAAGTATGTAGCTACCCACGTTTTTATCTTTGAAAGATGCATAGTATCAGCTTGGAATCTCCCGTTTACCTGTTAATCATCTAGCATAACTACTCTTTTTATTGTCAGCGAATCCGCTGTAATGTCGGGAACACAAAGTTGGTAATAGATGTTTTAGCAGAAATTTCTGCCACACAGAGCATTTTCTGTATTGTACAGAATAAATATTTCTTACAGTAGTGTAGCTGTGAACTAAACATAACATGTATGCTGTACTTGTAATTTTCATCTTCATTTACCGTATGCTTGGTATCACTGCCCTTCCAGAACCTTCTGAAACATTATCAATGTTAACTTCAGTTACTCCGTTAAAAGGTAAAACACACATCGGAAGACATGCCAATACACATCGGAAGAGATGCCCACACACATCGGAAGACATGCCAACACACATTGGAAGACATGCCAACACACATCTGCCAACACACATCGGAAGACATGCCAACACACATTGGAAGACATGCCAACACACATCGGAAGACATGCTGACACACATCGGAAGACATGCCGACACACATCGGAAGACATGCCGACACACATCGGAAGACATGCCGACACACATCGGAAGACATGCCAACACACATCGGAAGACATGCCAACACAAATCAGAAGACATGTCAATTCACATTGGAAGACAACAAACATCAGAAGACATGTCAATTCACATCGGAAAACATGTCAATTCACATCGGAAGACAACAAACATCGGAAGACATGTCAATTCACATCGGAAGACATGTCAATTCACATCGGAAGACATGTCAATTCACATCGGAGGACATGCCAACACACATCGTAAGACATGCCAACACACATCGGAATACATGCCAACACACATCGGAAGACATGCCAACACACATCGGATGACATGCCAACACACATCGGAAGACATGCCAACACACATCAGAAGACATGCCAACACACATCGGAAGACATGTCAATTCACATCGGAAGACAACAAACATCAGAAGACATGTCAATTCACATCGGAAGACATGTCAATTCACATCGGAGGATATGCCAACACACATCATAAGACATGCCAACACACATCGGAAGACATGCCAACACACACCATAAGACATGCCAACACACATCGGAAGACATGCCAAAACACATCGAAAGACATGCCAACACACATCGGACGACATGCCAACACACATCGGGAGACATGCCAACACACATCGGAAGACATGTCAACACACATCGGAAGACAACAAACATCGGAAGATATCAACACACATCGGAAGTCATGCTAAAACACATCAGAAGACATGCCAACACACATCAGAAGACATGCCAACACACATCGGAAGACATGCCAACACACATCGGAAGACATGCCAACACACATCGGAAGACATACCAACACACATCGGAAGACATGCCAACACACATCGGAAGACATGCCAACACACATCGGGAGACATGCCAACACACATCGGGAGACATGCCAACACACATCGGAAGACATGTCAACACACATCGGAAGACATGTCAACACACATCGGAAGACATGTCAGCACACATCGGAAGACATGCCAACACAAATCAGAAGACATGTCAATTCACATTGGAAGACAACAAACATCAGAAGACATGTCAATTCACATCGGAAGACAACAAACATCAGAAGACATGTCAATTCACATCGGAAGACATGTCAATTCACATCGGAAGACATGTCAATTCACATCGGAGGACATGCCAACACACATCGTAAGACATGCCAACACACATCGGAATACATGCCAACACACATCGGAAGACATGCCAACACACATCGGATGACATGCCAACACACATCGGAAGACATGCCAACACACATCAGAAGACATGCCAACACACATCGGAAGACATGTCAATTCACATCGGAAGACAACAAACATCAGAAGACATGTCAATTCACATCGGAAGACATGTCAATTCACATCGGAGGATATGCCAACACACATCGTAAGACATGCCAACACACATCGGAAGACATGCCAACACACACCATAAGACATGCCAACACACATCGGAAGACATGCCAAAACACATCGAAAGACATGCCAACACACATCGGACGACATGCCAACACACATCGGGAGACATGCCAACACACATCGGAAGACATGTCAACACACATCGGAAGACAACAAACATCGGAAGATATCAACACACATCGGAAGACATGCTAAAACACATCAGAAGACATGCCAACACACATCAGAAGACATGCCAACACACATCGGAAGACATGCCAACACACATCGGAAGACATGCCAACACACATCGGAAGACATACCAACACACATCGGAAGACATGCCAACACACATCGGAAGACATGCCAACACACATCGGGAGACATGCCAACACACATCGGGAGACATGCCAACACACATCGGAAGACATGTCAACACACATCGGAAGACATGTCAACACACATCGGAAGACATGTCAGCACACATCGGGAGACATGTCAACACACATCGGAAGACATGTCAATTCACATTGGAAGACATGTCAATTCAATACAGATCAGAAGACATGCCAACACACATCGGAAGACATGCCAACACACATCGGAAGACAATAAACATCGGAAGATATCAACACACATCGGAAGACATGCCAACACACATCGGAAGACAATAAACATCGGAAGATATCAACACACATCGAAAGACATGCCAAAACACATTGGAAGACATGTCAACACACATCAGAAGACATGTCAACACACATCAGAAGACATGTCAACACACATCAGAAGACATATCAACCTTACTTCTCTAATCTCGCAATCCTGCGTGAGGACTTTCTTCCTGATTTGCTGCACACAGAGTGCAGGAAACTTGTGGTTTAATTGTGGGAAGTTCTTAGAGTCAGAAAGGTGGAGGCGGAGTTACACGACCGACTCTCTTTGCTATGCCCGCTGCCCTATCACGGGGTCAGCTATCTCCCTCTCTCTCCCCTGGTTCAGTACGGCACAATTTAAACAAACCCTCCAAAAAAAATAGTTTCACACATCTCTAAGTGTGTGTGTGTGTGTGTGTGTGTGTGTGTGTGTGTGTGTGTGTGTGTGTGTGTGTGTGTGTGTATGTGTGTAAGAAAGGGGGAATTTGCAGTCTTAAAGGTTTTGTCCCTAAGATAGAGAAACTGATACTTTGCACCATTGCCATTAAAGTGAATGCTGGTATTTCGAGCAAAAGTACAGTACTTCTGCGTTTTACTGCATGCGGCTGGAAGCCCCTCTGTATCATATATCTGCAGGTAAGCGGATGTATCAAAGAAATAAACCCCATTGAAAGCAACTTTTTTTTTCTTTAATACATCTTGCTGTATTTTGCCCCAGAACTGCACCCGTTGTACAGGGGTGCTCAACTCCAGTCCTGAACACCCCCCAACAGGTCATGTTCTCTGGATATCCCTTGCTTCAGCGCAGGTGGTTCAGTTGACAATTGAGCCACTGATTGAGCCACCTGTGCTGAAGCAGGATCTTTGACTGAGCCACCTGTGCTGAAGCTGGGATATCCTCAAAACCTGTCCTGTTGGTGAGTCTTGAGGACTGGCGTTGAGCACCCCTGCATTAATACATAAGCCCCCTGCTATTTTCGCATTAAATTAAGGCCTGGGCCCCATCATCACAAGTCTGCCCCTGTTAGCTTTTCACGTCAAGTTGGATTTATTTTCTTATTTTTTTCATCTATCCCTTGTAATAACATTTCAGCAGAAAAAAAAGGATGTGGTAACATGGTAAATAGACTCCCCACTCAATGCAGGTCCTCTTACATGTGCCGTGCATTCAATTAGTTATTTGTTTAATCATTTATACTGATCGGCTTCCGATCATTCCAGCAGTAACATGACATTTTCACAGACACAAATTAACCGAGCAGACTGAGTGATCACGAGAGGTTACAAAGGAAGAGCCTATGTGTGTGTTGCGCCTAATAAAAGATAGATTGTAAAGGCTGTTTTTTGGGGGGCAGATTGCACAAAGGTACCCTTTTATACCCTAAGAGAATATTCAGATTAGACTGGTAACTCGGGTCAACAAACGAATTGAAAAGCAAAGATCTTGGCTACAGTCATAATATTAGTATAGTCCAAACTGGGATATTTTGTTTGATTAAAAGCTCATTCGAAGGCTGGAGTTCTATAAAGCCTTTCCCCCCCCCCTCTCCTCATCACATCCACTTCAGCCTTTTCCTTTTCATCTTCCCCCTCTCCCATGGCTGCTACTGACACATTAATTGAATCCAATTTGAATGTTTCCCCCGCTCCCTTCCCCACTTCTGCGTCTCTCCATGTTGACACGGGGGGGGGGGCGGGGGGGGGTTGCTATTTTCGATGATTGCACTTGGTGACCACACGGACAGAGCAGCCTTTAAAAGCCATGAGCGAGCTGTCGCTGCCTTAAAATATATCGCAAAGGACAGACCGCCGAGTTTCCTCCGCCCGCAATGTCAGGGTAATAATCGGAATGGCTGCTCGGCAGCTTTACATAAAACATGCAGGGCTGCTGCGGACCACCTACTGCTTGACACTTTATGGCATTGCACTCCGGAGACTGCAGCGAGCACATTGTGTCATGTGTCACCTGGCACACATCGTCACTTCTTTCACAAACATTTCTAATTGAGCTAGAATGTCACGTTGACGCCCGGCAGGAACTTCTCCTCTTTTTTCCTATTCCTGCGCCTAATGTTTCAACTTAAATAAACCAATTACTACGGGAGTTGGAACGGTTAGGGGCGAGCGCAGAACTTTGTCATGGAGGATGAAGGCGGTTAAGCCATGGCGGCCGGTCTCTCCCTATCAGATTGTGATGCAAAGCAGGGCGAGTTATAGCAGGTGCTGGCACATTGTAACAGCAGCTGGATCACTGATGGTGAACCCTTTGAACGATGTGTCTGAAGCATTCCTTTATGGGGCCGGCCGGACGCGATCCTTACTCTGGTTTTCCAGTAGGATGGTTCCACCTGCATTTGTTCGGCTATGACCTAGGCATATTTGTAGTATGATGAAGCTAGTTTTCAGCACTCTGCTTTCCTCCCGCGTCTCACTCGCGCT